>NW_015386239.1:59685-237648 GCF_001527695.2 Protobothrops mucrosquamatus
CTAACATCATCAAAGACAACCAATATATAAATACAAAAACTAGAAACTAAAATATAAAATATAAAAGCTCAGAAAAAAACCCTCAACTTTGATGTTATATCCTGAGCAGCAAGAATATTCTATACATAAAAATGGAAGGATTCTTTGATTCCCATAATGGACAAATGGCTGCAAAAGTTGATGAAGTTAGCAAAGATGGCTACTGCTTTGATTAAAGAAAAGAATACAATTAAGTTTGTTTCTACTTGGAAATCACTTTTGAACTTTGTGCTTGAGGTGGAAAATAATGAAAACTTTGATTTTAGGTTTTGCTGTTTAGATAGGTTTGTTGTTATAGAAATGGCTAGTATATATTATTATGTAAAAATAAAAAGTTAAGATTGTATGTTATTACCTTTTTTTACTGTGCCAAAAAGAGCTGGAAGCCAGTATCTTTCCCTTTCTTTTCTCCTTTACCCTACACTTTTTCCTCTTTCCCTTCCTCTCCCCTATTTTCCCATTGTTTTCCTTTTCCTTTTTATTTCTGTATTTTACATTTTGATAAAGTAATAAAATTTTGAAAGTAAAAAAAGAACAAAGCAAACCTCAGAGGAGGATTATTTCCACTCAATGACCCCTAATCCTGGAGGAAGAGCCAGGTCTTAAGGGCTATCCTAACAGTGATGAGAGTTGGGACCTTTATATATGTTACAGAAGATTATTGAGTAGGCAAGAGTTTCTGCCCAAACTGCCTGCTTCTGAATCCTTGCCAAACTTACCAGGTAGACCAAACAAAAAAACACAATCAGATAAGCTAATTCTACTTTATTGTAAAGCTACATTAATGGAATCTTGCAAGTCTGAAAGTATAATCTTCCCATCATCTCCTTTACAACCGAAGATACTAGAGAGAGTCTCTTCTGAGCCTCTTGGCCTGCCCACTATCCAGCTGTGGTCTAATGACTGCGGTCTAGTGACTGTTCCCTAGGTGGCATATCTTTGCCTTGGCTCTTAAGATCTTTCCCACATACCATTATAATACTTTCTTGTGATATTGTGGTAACTGTCATCAAACAGGCACACCTTGGACAGGCAGATTCTGTTTGGAGTCAGCAGGTCTCAGAGATACTCTTGTCTCATGTTATTTCACACATATTATTTCCTACTCAAACTTGTAACTCTCAATATCTAATAACACTAATATTATAGGGCAGGGGTGTCAAACTTGCAATGTCACGTGACGTGTCGCGACATATCACGACTTTTTTTCCATTGCAACAATGGGGTGGCCGCAGTTTCGGCATGATGCATCAGGCTCATGGGCCAGCAGTTTGACACCCCTGTTATAGGGTCATCAGATTGCAGAATAATTCTATTTTGTTGAAGGAGCATACAGTAAACCTCTAAGTCAGATTTGATTATTATCTTTGTCTGAGCTCTAGGGGCAAGTAAACATGTTACTATAGTTCCACTTTTCTTTAAAGTATGGTCAAATTAATATAGATTTTGACGTTTCTGTGTGTGCCAAGAAGACATTGTCAACTTCCAAATCCAAATGAAACTTAATTTCAATGTTTGAGACTCTAGTTGCTAAATGAAACAAAATCTTTACAGCTTCTTTTGCAATAGAGTTAGGCAAGTCCATATCATAAACAGTTATCTGAATGTGTTCTATTTCACAAAGCTTTACAAGAGTAACTGAAATTTTCATAGAATCATAAAAGGTAATGATTAGAAACCACCTAATCCAATTCTGGGCCCATGTAGGAATTCTCAAAGACTACTATCCAGCTTAACTATTTCCATTGCCTTCTGAGTTCATCCTGGTCCACTTCCAAGGCACCCTGTTCATTGCTGAACAACTTTTCCTGGGAGGAAATGTTTACTGATGATAAATTGATGTTAAACATATTTCTTCATGTCTTCTGGAACAAGTCTGAATAACATGCCCTAGTTTGTTCGTATATTATTTATTTATTTATTAAAATTTATATAGCTGCTATTTAACATATATGGCACTTTTATATAAATAAAAGTTGGGATAAAAATATTATAGTAATATGTCTGGCTGAATGTGTGACCAAAAATAATAATAGCAAAAACTCTGTTAAAATTATGATGTACCAGTAACAAAATTTTTATGGGAATATAGAGCTGAAAAAGTGTTGAAAATGAGCAGGTTAAAATATTGTTGGATTTCTAATATAAACTGATATAGATTTGGATCATAATACATCAGATTTAACTGTGGTTGAAAAGAAGAAAGTGTGGATAATTGATGTGGCAATACTAGGGTAGAATAGAAGACAAAGAATTGGAGAAAGTCAAGGTCTCAAATCAAAATTAAAATTTATGGCATAAACCAGTGGTTATCAGTATGCTGGGTGCCATATCAAAAAAAAAATGGATTGGACTGAGAAAATCTGTGCATTGACAAAATTTCAAAAAGTCATCCTGCTGGGATCTGCACATATGCTATGCTGATACATTACAGCCTCCTAGGTTCTTGGGAAAAATTTGATGCATGTGAAAGCCATGAAATGGCAGCTGTGGTTTCACAATTTTGTGTATATAATAATAAAACAGATTCTCCAGTGAGGCCCTACCTTGATGTGATTAAGGGGCATGATCTGAGGTGGATGAGAGCTATGCAAGAAGTTGAACCATACTAGACTGGTCTCATCAAAAGAGCCAGATGATGATAATACTCTAAAATTCACTCAAAAACCAAATGATATTTTTTTGTCCCATATTTGCGCTCAATATAATCTATAAAGGTTAGAATAGTTTATTTAGTACTATTTTTAATTATTAAAGTGATGTTGTTATTATTATTGTTTTTAATAACTGTATACCGGTATTTGTTTAAAAGAGAGTTAAAGGAGGTTATAGATGTGCTATTTTAATAGTTGATTAATGTTAGAGTATGATTATTTTATTGTTAACCCTGTGATTGGCACTGGGAAGGGAGGGGGGAGGGAGGGGGGAGTGGAAGGGTGGGTTGGGGAAGGGGGGATTTATATTGTAAAATGTTATAAAATTTTCAATTAAAAAAAAGAGCCAGATGATGGGTGCCTTTTCCATAAATAATTACAGTGAGATGAAATTTACTGAAACCCCTGCCAGATCAGTTGTTGCTCTGGTCAGCTGGGTGTAGGACTTTCTGGACATCCGGTGGCAAATGTGCTACAGGACTCAGGACTTTTGGCTGAGAAATGAAATACAGCAAAAAGAGGATACCTTTTTGCACCCAGTTCTGAAAAAAACAATATCCAGAATAAGAAATAACAGAGATGGGCAGGTCAACGTTAATTTATAATACAAAATAAAATATCCACAGAAATAGAATTAGAAAAACTGCTAAGGTCTAACCACAGCAAAGAAATAGAAACCTTGTCAGAAGCAGCTCAGACTGCAGAGGCTAATCGGAGTAGTCGGTAGTAGAGGAAGCCAGCATAGCTGTTCAGTCTTTTTCTTTCCCAAACCAGGCATCTTCTCCTCTGTCTTCTCAGAAAGAACAAAGTCCTCTTGTGAAAAAAAGAACAGAAACAAAGAATAAGTGAATATCCAGAACAGCAGAAAAACAACAGAAAATTTGATAATCATATTTTATGATTTTTGAATCTGGTTCTCCTGTATCATTAGGCTTTTTTTCAACAATTACTTTTTGCTTTCCTGTTACTGAAAAAGTCTTCCAGTTTACTTCAACATATTCACATAGCTGCATCTAGGTTAGGCTTTTCTGTTGACTCCACATGTAAAATATGAACATAAAAGTTTACACAATCAATGAATGCTTCAAATATTTAAAGTTGCAAGTTGAATATTTAGCTATTAAAGTTGTACAAAACATTTCAATGTCTTTGTAAGTTGACAGAATCTGAATTTGAATTTGTAACTTTCAAATCTCTCATTACTTTTTAAAATACATTACTTCCCAGACTTTGGAGCTAATGCCTCATAATTAAGTTTCCTTGGTAAACTTAATTATGGTAAACAGCTCAGAAGAATTATTAATTAGGTTCAGAGTACTCACTGGCCACATTTAGAAATTGTGTTTTTTGAATATTTGACTTCATAGCCAGCTGACTAGCTTTCACAAATAAGTGCAAAAATTCTTTAAATGTTTATTAGTCCTCAACAACCCTATGTGACTCAGACAAGAACATTTAATTCTTCTATTTTATAAAATTACAATCTCCCACTGGCAAATTTCACTCCTAGCAGGATGTAAACATATGTCCATTTCCGAAGATCAACTGTTTAAATATTTTAATTAAATTAATATAATTAATTAGAAGTTTAAATATTAACAGAAATATTAATATGTGAGCATATTACTTTTTACAGCACTTTGTTTTTAAGTATTAAAATGTATTTAAGTATTGGCTGCCTGAAGAATTATAACCATCTGGCTCCCACCCTAATGAAATTCCAAGCCTTTAAAGAAATAGCAACAGTTAAAAAGAAAAATAGAATAGCAATAGCAATTAGACTTACAGTATAAACTGCTCCGTAGTGTTTTTATAGCACTCTCTGAGCAGTTTACAAATGGCAGCATATTGCACCCAACAATCTGAGTCTTCATTTTACCGACTTCGGAAGGATGGAAGGCTGAGTCAACCTTGACTCCCAAATGCAGTATTGCATTTTAACCACTCCACTACCACAGCTCCATGGTTAAAATATTTAAAACATTTTAAAAAGAGAAACAGCAATAATAACTTGATTTTAACACTCAGCATTAAATAGGAAATATCATAAAAAAAACTTGATTTATCTTTTGCAATAGTTTATGTTTTGTCCCAGATATTCAGACTTCATAAGTATTGCTCCAACTTTTTTTGCCTGTTTTTTTTCTCTAATTTTTGATGCTGATTCAAAAACATGTCATTTCCCTTTCCCCCCCACAATTTTGCAAAGCAACAGCTGTTAGATATTGTTCTATTATACTCCTTGGTGTTTTATTTATTTAGCGTATGGCAACTCCTTGGTGTAACGGCTGGCTTTTCTTCTCTTTAACCTGCCAACTTTTCTTCCACTTTGTTGTTTGGGGACCAAAATCAGAATTTTTTTAGGAAAACATAAAAGCTACAAGGGAATATTTCATTTTCAATTCTAGTTTACTTGACAGTTTTTCTTATGGCAGGTACTATTCTGTGGCAAGTTTCTTGATTTTATTTAGTCACTAACAGCTAATTTATTGTGCTTGATCAATTGCCAAAATCTGAGCACCACACAAGTTATGCCAATAAGTTTAGCAATAACATAGATAATGAATAGTGTCTAGTAGCATATGGATTCCAGACACAAATTGAATAGAGGACACTAAATTGCTGGAGAGTTAGCTACTTATAGCTAGAACAATATAATGGATCAGAGTTTTATTATTTAAAATGTCCTATTTCCAATACTAAGAATGTATGAGAGATTTGTTCCATCCAAATTCGTTAAAAATGTATAGTACACATCCCATCTAATTTGTACTTTTTCAAAATTTGTGATGCAATTTACCATTCCAAAAGAGAAAAGCAATAAAAAACTGAATTTTAAATAAAATATGAACAAAAGCTATGCATTCAGAAAAAGTACATAACATCACATTATATGTCATGGTTCCGATGGATGAAACCATTTAAAAGAACTAAGGAAAAACTTTCTTCCTTAGAGAACATTTTATTTAGGAAACAAAGTATCAGCACGTACATAGGTGAACCCAAGACTAAAAATCCCCTCCCCCTGGTTACAAAGTTACAATTGCAATTCCTACCCCAATTTGCTGTCATAAATCACATTCACAAATTGTTACAAAACGAGAGCTCTCCTCCCAGCTCTCTAACCGGCCAAAATGTTATCATCACCTGACTTTGATTCTCACACATATGAATTGTTTTGGCTAACTGAGGAACTACACATCCCCCTACCCCTCTTCCTTCATATAATATCTCTAAATAAAATGTGGCAACGAAGACAAAATTAAAATGGCTTCAGTTCGGTTTGTCACAGTGTTGACATTATATTAAATAAAATTAGTTTAAGTGTGCCCAAATATGTATGTCCATGTATAATACATGTACATTTGGATTTTTTTAAATTTAAAAAACATACCAATTAAGCAAAGTTATATTTGAGAAATATAACTGTCCTATAAAACTGAATTAAGCCCTCTACTTGAATCATTATATTTCGTTAACAAAGTAAATAGCTTTGACCTTACAGTCAAGAAGATGCAATCAGAATACTGATGAATAGTCACATTAAGAAGGATATTTGCTTTAGTGAGAATCCATGCAAACTATTTTCAGCTGATTTTATTTATATGAAGGCTGGAAAGTTTTGCTGCAGAAAATAACTCTTAGTAATCACAGTGAGGAGATGCAGTTTTCTAAACACTGACATCAGTAAGTGCTTCGTATGGAAATGCTGTATATTATTATATGCAAAAGAGTCTTTTTGGTGAAATCTTATCCCTTATCCTTGTCACCCTGTATGACTCTGGAGTATTTTAACTTGTTGATTCTTGATTATGTGATACCATTTCTTTGTCTTCCATTATTTTAGGGGCGATTCTTGTGTTATAGGAACACTTCAACTTACAATCATTCATTTAATGACTGTTCAAAGTTATAACAGCTCTGGAAAAAGTGACACGTGACCAGTCCTCACACTAATAAACATTTTAGAATCCCCATGGTCACATTATCAAAATTTGCGCATGTATTTACATGGTTGCAGTATCCTAGAGCCACATAATTGCCATTTACAATCTTCCTAGTGGTTTCTAACATGCAAAGTCAATGGGATGCTGAATTTGCTTAATAACTGTGGCAAAAAATTCCAACTTACATTGGACACAATTGCTTAGGGTCCAAAGTCAAGGATTATTTATACCAGGAGTGTCAAACTGCCAGCCTGTGGGCCGGCCGCATCATCTGGAAGCCATGCCCACCCCAGTGCTGGCAATGGCAAAACTGTCCTGTTACGTTGCACGACATCATGTGACGTCGCGAGTTTGACATGTCTGACTTATACAAACAAATATATTGTCCTTATAAGAATGTCCAGATATTGCTCTCTTTTCTGTAAACCCAGTGAGCTTACTAAACCAATCACTGAGCTTACTCAGAGAAAAACCTTTAGTATCTAACACTAATTGCACCTACCAGTATCCTTTTCTTAGTGCTACCACCCAGCAAAATTAGTAATTGGGACTGACTGCTGATAAGACCATATGTTATTTCTACTAAACTCTGCCTCAGAAATTGGCTTTCCTGTGTTGTAAGGAGGATCACTCCCCTCTTCCATCTGAGGTCACAACATTGCAGTTAATTTCTTGTGACCATGATTCTTGGTCAATGAATGCAGAATTGAAGAGAAAGAGATAGAAAAACAGAGTGACTAACAAGGAATGAACAACAATTATACATAATGAGGAAATAGCTCTCAAGAAAGATGCAAAGAGAGTTTTGTGGAATAAGTAGCTAGTTTCATTTTATTGTGAGTTTTGAATCAAATTTGTACTACCTGAAAAAATATTTCTTGTAGCCTTTTGGTTGACCAAACCATGAAGTTGCTGTCCAGTATCCTATCTTGGTCTTTCCATTAAACACTGCTTTCACATCAAACTTTAATGATATAATGGGGAAATGTGTTGTTGTGTTGTGGAAACATCAAACAGGAAATTTTTCTCAACCAATTAGTTTGATTTAGCTTCATACAGAGATTTGCATAGAATTAAACTCACTCTATCTAATTGTCCAAATCATGGGAATAACACCATTCTGTCCATTGCTTTGTTTTGCATACCCAATCTTACAAGAGAAAAAACTTGGAGACAAAGAAGAAACACTTGGAGCTCACTGCCTACCCTAGCCTAATGTAGCTCCTGAAGTATTATAGTTGCTGTTGACTGCCTGACCCATTAGGAAGGGACTTCTGATAAAGAAAACCTGATTAATTTTCTTCTGACTCAAGAGTTCGTGGAATAGTGAATGCTCCTGGAGGAAAACAGTTGGAATGCTGATTTTTCTAAACCAATTACCTTTGGTCACAATTAGGATGTACCATTTGTCTATACATTGAACTACAGTTCTACCAGGATAGGCAACCTGTGGGGCTGAGGCCTTTTTTTTTTTTTTTGCAGCCATTAGGGCTTCTCTGACTTTGTTGAAAACTAATGGGCACAATTTCCCTCCATTTTAAGATAGGAAACTGATAAAACAAAAATAGACATCCAACTTCCTCCCATATACCTGAGGGTATGGTCCCCATTTATTTTTCAGCCCTGAACCCTCCAAAAATGTTAAATGCTGCTTCTAGACACCCAAGAATTGTCCACTGTCTGTTAAATTAAAAAGGCAGAATTGTTTAGAATTGTAATTTCTATTTAACTGAAGAGACAGAACATGTGGATTTACGCAATATTAAACAAAGAATTACAGCACATCTTAAATTATACAAATCTATGACCTACATACATAACTTTTTTGCAATAATTTTATAAGGGATTATATAAAATAAGAATAGTGCAAAAAGCTAATACAGAAATAAATTAAAAATAAATGTCTCAAAACGTGCAGGAAAACGAAACCCAACACACGAACACACACCCAAGAAAACAATTAGAAAAAGTTCTTCCTTCATTCCCAGCAAATATAATGAACATTAACATCTTATCACTGATTTTCAAGGTACAATTAAATACTTTTTCATTCCAAAGCTCATCACCTTTTCTATAAACCCATCTCTAAATCTTCAGTTCTTCTTATTAATCATCAGAAGTCCAATAATGGTTAACAGAAGTAACAAATAATTACGTCTGCATTTCCATTTAAACAAATTCTCTTTAGTCCTTCTCTTCAAAGAATCAAAATTAAATCCCAATTAACAATTAAACATTATTGAAAACAATCACAAATGTGTCTATTACACATTACCAAAAATAACTATCACCATCTAATCCCTGTTGGAAAGAAAACCTAGGTGCAAGTTTTACTTAGTCCTTTCCATTTTTAATGCTATATAAGGACAATGAATAAGTCAATGTGTTATGAATTTGTAGGTATCCAGTTCATCAAAATCCATACCCTAGAATACATGGTTTATTTACAAAGGAGATGGCCATATTGATTTTGCTACTCACTTGAAACAGTAGGAAAAGGCACTATCTTGCTGCTGAAAAATTGCTTACTAAAACTTGACTTTCTTCCCAGCTTCACACTTACTGTTTTGCAATACAAGCTGAAGTCTGAACCTAAAACATTTATTTTGCCTGCAGAGCATAAGCAGTGAGAATGCTTTGGTCTGGAAAATTGTGTTTTGTTATACTTTAGGGAGCACTGATAGGTTCTGTAGTGTGCTGAACGTTTCCTCTTATAAGGAATTTAAACTTTTTCTGAACTCCTGTCATGTACCAATTGCACAGCAAGTACATTAGTCTGTTGGTTACTAAAGCAGAGAAGTAGATGTAATAGCAAAATGAAATATCAAAGGCATGTGAGCACTCATTTAATAAAATCCATTTTATCCAGAGCCAGAATTCCTTTTTATTTCAATTCTGCTTTTTCCATTCATACATTATCTCTGGTGAGAAATAGGAGTATCCAATGTGAGTGATTATTTTTATTCATCTATCTGCAAATTGGTCTTTTGTTTTAATTTTATAAATCTCTGACAATATAGATCTTGATCTAATAACAAATGATATGATTTTCCATTCATACATTATCTCTAGTGAGAAATAGGAATATCCAATTTGTGACGGATTATTTTTCTTCATCTATCTGCAAATTGATCCTTTGTTTTGGTTTTATAAATGTCTGACAATATAGGTCTTGATCTAATAACAAATGATTTAAAGACATGTTATCAGATTTTTCTTTTTTATTTCTCTCTCTTACTTGATTGTGAATTATCAAGGAAGTAAATTGAACTAACCTGCTAGATTAACCAAATAAAAAATTGATTGCCCAAAACAGCTTTGCAAAATATACTATATATTTTACATTGGATTCATAGCATATACAAATGGCTCCTGTTAAAAGTCACAGGAATAATATCTGCACATATAAATATGTGTGAGTTTCCTTTTTGTATACATTCTATGTCCAGGCTTTGAGCTATTGAAATTTCACACAAAGTGAGGTGAATATAGTCCTAACCTCTATCATCACATCAGTGGTGGGATTCAAATATGTGAACAACCAGGTCTTTGTGTGGATGCCACTTCCGGAAGTCCATTCTGGGCCTGGGCAACAAAAAATTAGTTACCAGTTCTGCCGAAGTGGTGCGAACTGGCTGAATCCCACCACTGCATCACACCCATATTTGTACTCCTTAGTTACTGTTTTAAGAAGTATTGCCATGTCATGAAATGGCTTGTTCTTCTTTAGAACTGAACTGACATAGTTTAATTTTGTTAAGAATTACAGTTCCCTGTCTGAATGTGTGATGGTACTAGAATGTAGGAAATATAATGCAGGAGAAGCATATCTCATTCCTTACATATGTAGTGTATATTGAAATATAACTCAGGAATTTGCAATGAATCCACTCCAGTGTAATCATTATGCAATTTCTGTATGCTAAGAAGAGCATATAGAGAAATTAGTAAAAATAATAAAAATTGATTATTTTTATAATCTTCCCCTGAAAACAGCAAAGTATAAAGTGACAGGGATGGAAGGTGGATTGCCTTTTTATCCACATTTTTTTTTCTCAGTACCGAACTGATTACTTTGGTAAACATATGACTGTGATCTTTGAATTAAACAGCGGAAAAGAAATTGAAATTGAAATATTGCAGATGAGTTATGAAAGATTAAGGATCTGCATGCTCCTTTCATCCCTTCTAATCCCTCTTTTCCATTAATCCGTTTTTTTCTCTCTCTAGAAGCCAAAGTCAAGATTTTGTTACTTTTATTTGAATACTTTCATTCAAATGAACATTTAGGATATTTATTCTGATCCTTAAAAAAAAAAAAAAATCCAAGCCAACACCATCTTTGATATAATTCAATATTTTTACACCTTGTAAAACTGCAGATTTGTCCAACTTTCCATTTAAGACTGTACCTTTTGAATTGATGCAGAAATGTAATAATATAATATCACTAACTCTAAAAAGGAATTATCAATTGTACAGTTAATGTTCAGTATATTGTTAATAAGAAATAAACCATAAAAACAAATTATAATGAATTCTTTTAACAATATAAGATAGAATGTGATTCTCTGAGACAAGTGCCAAAATTTTCATATTTTTTGAAAGAAAGAAAAGAAATAACATTATAGATGTTAAGTTTCTGACTTCTCTTTTGTTGTATCCTAATTCATAACATTCATTAACAGTTAAATTTTTCATGTATTTCTGATTTCAGTTCTTTAATCAATTTTTCGCCTTAAAAAAAAAAAGCCATTTTTGTCTAGTGTTTAAAGCACCAGGCTAAAAAGCAGAAGAATCTGAGTTCTAATTCTGCCTTAGCCATGAAAGCCAACTGGGTGATTCTCTTTCAGCCCAGCTCACTTAGCAGGGTTGTTGTTGTGGAAAAAATAGGAGGAGGAAGGTGTGTTGGATATGTTTGCCATCTTGAAATTATTTGTAAAAATGATTAAGGCAGGATACACATAAATGAATGAATATATAAATATTTGCTTTCCAGCATGATATATTGTATAGTATATATGGAAGACATTCTTAAATTAGGTTTTATGTCTGTGGTGAATATGCTGTTAATTTTGCCATTGTTGCATATTCTCCAAGTTTAACTTCTCAGTCTAATATTGGCTATATAAATTTTATACATAAATAACATAAAAATAAATAAAAGTAAAGTAAATAAAATGTCAATAATGTACCTGTGGGGTCCTTGATGCTCTCTGAGCTCGCTTGTTTTTTTTGCAGTTGTTTCATCATCCAAATTAGGTAGTATCATCAGTGCTAGTAAAGAGTAGGGCTTTGCTGTCAGTTTATTCTAGTGGCTTGCCCTGTTAGTATTGGTGAGGCTGGTCTTAGAGCAGTGGTTCTCAACCTTTTTAATGCCGCGACCCCCAACCGGTCGTAAGTCGAGGACTAAACCAGTCATAAGTTGAGGACTAAACTGGTCGTAAGTCGAGGACTAAACCGGTCGTAAGACGAGGACTACCCAACTGGTCGTACGTCGAGGACTTTCCCTGCCCGGGAGTGCCACACGTGCGTGGTTCTGCCCCCTGCGCCGGCCGAGGCGTAGCTGGCAAGCGGCAGAGACGGAGCAGGCTGACAACCAGCTGGCCCAGCTCAAGGGAGGTAAGGCACCCGCCGGAAAAGGGGGGGAAATGGCGGACAGCCTTGCTTGGTGACCCCCGTGAAATGGTCTATCGACCCCAAATGGGGTCGCGACCCATAGGTTGAGAACCGCTGTCTTAGAGGTTATTTGATTGGGCTGTTTCCTGTTGACTTGTTTGGCAGTTCCTTGATTTGGTGTATTGTTTATTTGATTGTTGGTGTGATGTAAATCTTGGAGTTAATCTTTGTTCATCTGAGTGCTGATTGTGGTGGAGAGGTGCTTAGGTCTTTTTGTTTCCTTTTTGGCTTGTTGATTGTCTCTTTTGCATAGTCTATAGATATTGTTTATGTCTATTAATGTTGATTTGTCAGAGTGTCAAGCTTCTGTAGCATTTTTGGATTTGTAATGTATCTTTTTTCCAATGTCATCCTTTTGGCCATGAACATGTATCTTAAAGACCATAACTTTATGCAGATGTAATTTAAATATAACTTTAGTATTTTTCTCCTTGGGAAAATATATTTAATATTAGCATGGAATTGCATATTCAGTAAAAGTCTAGTACAATTAACAGTTTGTCATATACACATTTGTTCAATTTTATTCAATCTGATTATATTCTTTAAAATGAAATGTTGACCAGTTTTCATCACCTTCCTTTTAAAAGATTGCTGATGATCATGTTAGGAACATTCCATATTGTGGCAAATATGAAACTGAAAAGACAAATGTTTAGAATTGCCAATAGGCATTAGATGGCCAGTTCTCTGGTGCAGAACTGTGGTGCATTTTATAAATCTAGTTGAAATAATATTACATTCAAGTGAACCGAATATAAATATTGGATGCATCTCTTTAATTCAGAGTTTACTATTCTGGGCTAGATCTCTGATATGTATTCTGAAAAGGCCTGTACTTTACAATCTATATAATTCCATTCTTGAAAGCAATTACTTTAATATATCTTCTTAGGGTCACACTGAATGTTCAGGCAGCATTCACTCAGTAAGTGTAAATAATTTCTTGAGTTTAAAATGGTGTTTTAAAAGACTTTTTCTTCATCACAAAAGGGAAAATGTCAACATGTACATAATTTGAATAGTCAGTCTATTGTGGGGACTTTTTTTTTCATTCATACCATCTTTCCCATAGCATTAGCCTTAGAAAACTGGTTCTCTATAGCTATAATAGAATCAGCCCTGATTTGTAAGACCATGCTTTCTCTTTTAAGAATAAGGGTGCAAATATATATTTTATTTAAATCAGTATATACACCATGCTTTCAAAATTAACAAAGAATGCTGAAAATGACTTCTCATTTTCTCCAATAATGCAAAAAAAAATTCATGTTTTGGTCAAATCAGTTTTAAGGAATGTTAGCCTGCATATTTAATTAAATAGTTGCTGAGATATATTTAGAGTAGGCCTTACAACAAGCAGCTGTATGAAATTTGCTGGCATTTAAAAAAAAAATCAATATATACACAACCACTAAACATTGCCTCCAAGAAGGATCTTCTGTCACCACCTGAAATTCATGTTCTGAACACGTCCAACCCGAAAATTACCAGCATTGCTATCACACTGCAAGCTGCCAAACAACTGATTGGCTTGCTATTTTTAATTTATTAATGTAGCTTTTTCCCTGTGCATGATGTGTAGAATAACTTAGAGGAAACTACAATTATATTACTTTTATAACTCTAAGTTTTCAGTCCAGTTTAGCTGTTGAAGCTCTGTAATAAAGCCGAGTTAGAGAGCCTGTTAATATATTTTAGAACAGGATTCAATTATTTAATTTTACTGGTATATTATTTTGGAAGTGGTGGGTAAATAAAGTATTGATTTCAATTTCTATTATATCTGTGTATTAATTCAATTTGTCTGGTTTATTGCAAGAAATACTATTTACCCATTACTTCTAAAATCTGGCCTTATATATTAGGCTTTATTATATGTATTCTATAGCAAAAATTAAATTTTCCAAGGGAACCTGCAAAATGCTCTGTGATAATTATGTCTTCCTCCTATCGTTGCATTTCTTTTATATATATAAATATTTTATTAATTTTCTAATTTTACAATCATGATTACTTAATAAACAACATGTTGTCCAGGTCCATTGGTAATTCAATGGTACATATTAACTTTCTCAGTCTAGTTCCAATACTACACCATCCAGTGCTTCCTTGATCCTCTCTTCTTCTGGTGGTATGCATTTTTCCAAACTGGGCCAATACAATTCTTGTTGCTGTTAATACATATACAATTAAATATAGACTTCTTCATCATATTTTTCTGGTAATATATAATACCAATAGTGTCAGTTTATAATATCTTTTCTAGCCAGAACATATGTCACTTGCATTTGCACTTAAAATCCATTTGTTCAATCAATATCCTGTTTCCCCTCTTTTTTAAAATTTTAATTTCCCATCAATGTTCAAAATATCTCTATTGCTTATAACTTTCTCATGATAAATTATATTTGGGTAACCAAAAGCTTTCCTTATTCAAACCCTTTTAAAATTTTCATATTTCCCTACTCATAACAAAGTTTAATATTCTAGTTACAAATACTATCCTTCTAATTATAATAATACTTTTATTTCTAACAGTTATCTATTTTCTTAGCCATATTCAAACATCTGTTTAGTAGTATAATATCCCATCTAATAGGTCAAAACCTCTATTTTCTTCAGTCTTACTCTAACTTTCTTCCTTTGCCAAATAACTTTCCAAGTCAGTACATTTAAATCATCAAGTAATTCTTCCTCTGTTTTTGTATATATTGTTTGGAATGAGGAAAAGAATTTGATTGAAGTGTTTTTGGAACAATGCTCAATCCATTTATATTCATTAAAGAGCCTCCATCCTTCTCCTTCAGTTTTTCTTTTCTTTCCTTGTTTGTCAATATTCAGCATTTCTCCTAACAGCTTTATCATCCATTTGATCAGCTCTTCTTCCTTATCCTCAAATGTGTTCTGAGATCTGGACAAGTAAGATATCTTTTCCATTTCTGGTGTTATCACTGCATCTTCTAATTTTTCATTTGTCTCTGTCTGTTAATTCCTTCCTTTAGGTCCTCTATCTTTGGATCCATTTCTTCTAATTTTCCTTCTGTTTTCTGGGTTATTAGTTCCTTCTTTGTAGTCATTGTCTGGATTTGTAAGTTTAAGTTAGAAAATTGTTCTTTTATCTCATTTGTGTTATTTTTAATCTCATCCTGAAATAAATCAATTGTCTCTTGGATTGATTTCAACATAAAAAGAATTTCTTTCTGAGATTCATTAACATTTTCTTGTTGGTATATCAAGCTGGGGGCTTCAGAGACAAGTAATAATAATAATAATAATGATAAAGTTGGAAGGGACTTGGAGGTCATCTAGTCCAACCCCCTGCTCAGGCAGGAAACACTATACCATTTCGGACAAATGGCTGTCCAGTTTTTTGCCATTTGTTTTTTACCATTATGAAACACCTATTTTGTTTTTGTATCTACTCTTTATAGTCCAGTAACATCCCCAACACAGATAAGCAGCCCAAGAGATTTTTTTTCCACTTTTCCCAGCTGCAGTCTGCAAAAGTGAAAGTTTCCAGGAACAACAAATAGTCTTATCTAAGTCCGGGCTTCAAGCCAAGTTTCTTTTAAACATAATAAATTGTAGTGCCATGATTCACCACTAGATGTCATTGACACCATCTTCCAGATTTCCAATTCCAAGCCTATTTTACAGACTTTCAAATATCTTTTCTAAAATAAAGTCTCAAAGATACTTTTAGTCCCCAAATTTCAAAGATATATCTGTATTAATTCCAAATTGATCTTGTAGTTTCCTCTATTTTCTCCCAAAGCAATTAATTTGTTGCTTTTCTTTTCCTGGGAGAGCGGGGCAAAAACTTCCCTTCCCTCTCTCATCGTGGAGCATTCTTTGCTTTGGGCATTCTTTTTTCCAGGAAAATAGTGTTATGGTTATAAAAAGAGGATAAAGTCTCACCCAGTTCCATCCACGTTGCTCAAAAATTGGGTCCCCTCATTCTTCATCACCTCTCTGGGGCAACTTCTGACCCTTTTTAGGGTCCTCAGTGGGGTGAAATTGAACGTGGAAGATATAGCCCCATCTTCCTGTGCCCATTATGCCATGACGCCTAACCGGAAGTCCTATCATTACATTTCTTGATTGGATACTTTTACATCACAAAGGATTTTATATTATACACTCTTTTTTACTGTGGTTCCATATATCAAGCTGAGGAGATGATGCATAGTCCCTATCTGAGTTTGCCTGAGATTTCCAGAAATGTGACATTTTATTATTATATCAATGTTACATGAGTAACACTTTTTAAAATTCATTTAAACAATTGTTTGGTACATCATTACAATAATGACAGAGGTGGGATCAGGAGGGAGGGAGTCATGATATTTTTTTTCATCTGCACTACTTAATGTCATAAATCAGTTAGTTGAATTTCTGACCCAGCATTAATCTGATGAAACAATATAAGAATTCATTCTTCCACCTGACCTCCTATCACTATAGCTTAGACAGTAATTATTGTGCTAGTGTCAGCATTAAGAAATAGGAAATTTAAAGCAGTGACTTTCTTTGGATATAAAGTATGCATATTATTGAATCCTACGAAAATTTTGCAGAGTAGTACAGATAAAAAAATAGACTATAAAATTAGTGGTGAACAAAGCCAGGTAGAAGTCATTGTCATTGGCAAAACCACAGCCTATGACCCATAATTTATTGATCTAATTTTAAAGTAGTTTACTGAAAAGAGAGTGCTAAGTCTCATTGAAATTAAATGTTAATGATTGGTTCAATTTAAAGACTCAAAGTGAAATCAGATATATAAGAGAATGGATGTGCATGGTTGTTTCATGCCTGGATAAAAATTGCTGCCTGTCCTTAAAACAGAAGTGGACATGTGTTTCTCTGCCTTTCCTAACAAGCAATTCAGAGCTCTGGAAAGAGTAATTGGTCATGGTCTATTATAGGCAGAGGGAGGGGAACAGAAGAAAGAAAAGTGTTAGAAAAAGGTAATGTTGGAGAAAGACAATGGGAGAATTGTAGGTCTATCTGCTTGTGCTCCTATTTCTTCTAATCTTTTACTGACATGTTGCAAATTACAAATTACTTTCAAGGAAATATGGCTTTGGACAAAAATAGCCGTTCAGCCTACTTTATGACCATTGATTTTTATGAATTTGAATGACAATAACATATATAGAGACTGATTAGGTACAGTCAGAGGCTTCACACCTGACTCCTGATATTATGCACATTAATTTCCACACTAAGAATAAAGTTAAATATATTACCAAAGAGTCTTCCTAACAGATCCAGCACTATCTATTCTAATAGCTGTATTCTGCAGTTGCTGTAAATGAGGGAACAAAAAAGAGTTTCGGGGATTTCTTCTTCTCTGCCAATGTGTTATCAAAGTCTGCTGTGAGCATTAGGGACAGAAGAAAAGATGGTATTGCAGAAATTATATGGAGAAAGAGAATATTGTTTAGATTGCTTCAGTCTAAAAATTTCATTGGATATTGACCCAGTTATATTTCTCTCTTGAGCACTTCCAAACCAATTGTTATTTCTACATACACACATAATTTTTTACTCAGTTAACTGGATTGGGACAAACAGGCATTTAGTGATATAGGATTTATTGTAGAAAAGCTTGTTTCCATCTGTTGCTTGTTTTGATAATAGCCAGATATTATTAGGTACTCACTTTGAGAATATTTCCAGTAAAATTGCCACATCTTATATCACTGATATAAGCCCTCCAGATTACTTCTCCAACTTCTGTCTTCAACAAATGAAGTCACAAAAAGAGCTAGTCCTATCCCTCTTAATGGAACTGAACCTACTAAAAACTTGTATTAATGCAAATACTTCCCACTACATTGATTCACCCAAAGAATCAGAAGCATACCCACATACCCTTCTCAATCCCTGTGGCACCACTCATGAACCCTCACATGCTATTCCTGACCCATACCCCTGGCATCACCTTCTTTGTCCCCATCCAGCAGCAGTCACTTACTGGGCTTGCAAATTCCTACTGGCTTCTCCACTGACTTTCTCCCTGCAAGCTTCCCATAAACAAAGTAAATGTGGAAGCTGGCAGAAATTTGAGAGAGGGAGAGAAGAAAGGAAGGAAAAGATGGAGGGAGGGAAGGAAGGAGGGAAGGGAGGGAGGGAGGGAGGAAGGTACAAGGGGGGAGGGAAACGAAAGATTTCTAATGCTCCCTACCAGCCGCCCACAAGGAAACTCACTGGGGAAGACAGCAGAAAGTTGGAAGTCATTGGAAGTCATTCCCACTTTTTCTGCTTTTTTGCTACGCTTGTAATCATTATGTTTCTCTGTTTAGGTAAGGAAATACCTCTGACCTGATGATTCAGTAGGGCATATAGTACTTAAATAAACATATAAACAATGTATTAATTTATTTGTAGAAGAATAATTTCCACAAAAAGATTATGTCTGTTCAAGTTACAGGATTTCCTTCAGAGACATTTGTTCTGTTAGAAATGAATTCTCTAATTTCATGATTTTTAGTCTTTGAGGAAATTGTTTGACTGTGGTTTCCTTTTCAGGACTTGTATAATGCCATCATCGAATCTATATTCTAATCATCTGGTTTTGTTATCTTTATATTACAGTTTATAATTTATAAACCAATGATAGACTTTAAAGATGCAGGATAGAAAGAGTGTGAATATTTTGAACTTTGATATTGGAAAAGATTCCTGAGACTGCATGGTAGCCAAATAAATAAATAAGCAACTGGATATCAAGCAAATTATCCCAAATTTCTTGACCAAATTCAAATTATGATACCTCAGACACTACATGTTTATATCTCTGGAGAAGTGTACAGTTTTTGGAAAGCTGGAATGAAAGAAAATAAGAAGGTAACTAGCAGTGAGGTAGATGGGCTTAGTTACAGTGGGGATTGATGTACCTTTACAAGATATAAAAGACCTTATGTGCTCAATAAAAAGTCTTTGCTGATTTGATGACACACCACAATTCAATCAAAAGCCAGAGCATTTCTGCAGATTGTTAAATGTATTTGCAATACAGTTTTATTTAGCACTATATGACGTTTTATTTAGTTTGGACTAATTTGCCCTACTCAGATCCAGATTGGGATCATAGTGCATTGGTTCCCTCAAAACCATTAGATGACTTTATTCATGCCTGAAAATCTAAAACTGTCATATTCAGTTAGTCCATTGGTCCATCTTTATTTATTACCTATGTGAATAATTTATATCCTGTTGTTCCACTTATTAGAGCAGTTCAAAATAGATAGCAATAGCAACACAAGAAGAGCAATAAAACTATCATTAATAATTAAGCAATTGAATAACTCTCTCACACACAAACACACATAAAACAATAGATTGTTTAAACAGTTTAAAATACTGAAATTATCTTTTTAAAAAATGGGGAAAATGCTTTTACCCAACTACAAAAATATAGTGACTTTGACGTGTTCAATTTCACTCAGTCTTTCAATTATGTGTACAGAGTAATGGCAATTGGACTCAAATTTTCATCACCAAGCAATGTAATCATAAAGAGCGATGTCACATGGCCACATCTCTTAGCAACATCAATTCCTGCACTCCCTAGTTGCTGTTTTTAAGAGTATCCTGCACTCCTGTTAAGTGAAGAAATTACAAGGTCACCATTTACAACCACCTGCTGGCTTCTCCATTGACTTTGCATGTAGGAAGCCAGCAAAGTGGGTAATTGTGACCATGTGGCAGTGGGACACTGATATCAGAATTATGAGCTGGGCACCAAGTACCTGCATCAAGATCATGTGACTTCATGGATGCTGAGACACTTGGAACTTCAAGGACTGGTCGTAAGTATCACTTGTTCAGTACATTGCATGTTGTTCCAAGTTGTTCCACTGGTTAATTGATCTAACTGTCAGGAAATTTCTCCTTAGTTCTAGGTTGCTTCTCTCCTTGATTAGTTCCCATCCGTTACTTCTTGTCCTGCCTTCAGGTGCTTTGGAAAATAACTTGACTCCCTCTTTTTTGTGGCAGCCCCTGAGATATTGGAATACTGCTATCATGTCCCCCCTCGTCCTTTTCTTCATTAAACTAGTCATACCCAATTCCAGCAACCGTTCCTTATATGCTTTAGCCTCCAGTCCCCTAATCATCTTTGTTGCTCTTCTCTGTAGTCTTTCAAGAGTTTCAACATCTTTTTTACATCGTGTTGACCAAAACTTGAATTGCATGGCAATTCAAGAAATATACATCATTTACACTTAGCATCAGAAATAAAAATACAAATGACTCTCCTGCAGGACACAATTGCCCACTTTGGTGCACTTACATGATTAACCTTATATTAATAAATATCAATACTAATTGCAGATAATTATTGCAATCAAAATGGCATATGCCACATAGGACCTATTACACAAATGACAAGGATGCTTTTAATATTATATCAAAAAGCAAAATTATAACCTAGTACAATCTAGTAGAAAAATTCCATGGCTACAGACCCTACACATGAACACCCTATAACAGTTTTGGGCCTCGTTAGAAATTAACTAAATGCATTTTTCAAGGAAAATCTTGTAAAGTGCACTCTTGTAATAATATTACCAAAGAAAATATTAATTCAGACAATAAAAAAGCACTTTATTATGTACAGGTAAAGATTCAGTTTTTCAGTTTTCATCCGGCTTATTGCTGCCTCCACATGTTAGCTCAAATGGACATCTAGCAAAAATATGAGAAAACATTGAGTAGAATCAAAATGAAATGATGGATAAAGTATAATTACCCAGTGGGTATTTTGCATCATGTTGACAAAGCACATAAAGTCATAATATTTCTCTGGGAATTGATATAAAAACTGAATAATAACAAAGCCTAATATTGCTTTGTCTAATTGCAAGGAATCTCCAAAATCTTTATAAAACAAGAATATAAGAATAGTATCAAGAACAACCTAACAAAGAGCTCAACTAATTTTAAACAAAAATATAGTTCAGTTAATAAAAGATCAAACTCATATTTATGTAAGAATAGAACTGGGATTATTTAACATGTACTAGTTTTATATATATGTTCTTTCTGGTTCTCCAAATCTTTTATACAGATCGTGTTGTGATCGTAATACAGATTAGCTCTCTGCAAGCTATGAGAAAATATATTGTGATGTTTTCAAATTACAATTGTATATTATCTCATACATATGATGTTATCATGCAATCATATTTCAAGATGTCAAGAATATGCTTTAGACTGATAACTGGTAGAGATTTTTTATTCTCTGCTCTTCAATTTAACTTTGTAATCCACAAATCATTTTTTGTATTATTAAAGACAGATAATACATGAATTCAACAACATTATTTCAATAATGTAATCATAGACTGCTTCTGTAGCAAGAACTCAAATATTCTTGGAAGTTACTAGTTTTAGAATATTGTGATATGATATGGTGATAGCTGTTATTTCTTTAGGGATCTAAACTCATAATGAAGAAAGAAGGATGATATGAAATGTACAATCCTCTTTTATTCCTTGGTAATTTAAATAGCAAGAACTATAAGAAGACTTTTATAGCAAGGGTTCTCTTTTTGCTATCACACCTCTCTTTTGTGAAATTTTTATATATATATATATACTTCCACTAAAAATTCAAACACTAAAATGAATAAAATGAATAATGAAAACAATACAATGAAACTTTGCAAAATATAGATTTATTGTAACAATGTGACTAAAAGTTCTTAATATCTCCCCTGGACTTTCTCTGCACTGTCATATAGTTTGGGAAACCCTGTTTTGTAGTAAACAAGAAATGCTCTTTGGAGTTTCCACAATACATAGAACTCTCGATTCTCAACTGCAAAGGTAGGAGAAATATGTTTTTTACCGTTTGTTTACCTATAGTACATCCTACTTGTTTAAAAAAATATTTTCTATTGAAACCTAAACAACAATGAATCTGAGAATGAGTTTATTGGATTTTCCGATCCACAGTTATCACAGCCCTGAGAGAGAGATCTGAATCCCACAGAGTATTTGATTTTAAAGGTCTAAATTCTTGGTGGATGGGACTTATCTATTTAACTTTATCGCAGCCTTATAGACATTGCAAAAAGAGCTTCAAACTGCCTAGGGCTGTTTTAAATGTACCAGGGTTTTAAAAGGTGTGTTTTTTTCTTGTTGTATATTTTTAAATAAAGATCTTGGAATGAAAATATACAGATTGGAAATTTATCCCCAGAAGGAGACTGCTAAATGGAATGCACTCTGTGTGGGCTGGGCTGGGCTTTCTATCAAAGGGAAAAATGTTTCAGAATAGGCAAAGGCATGCCTTGGGCACCTGTTGGCAAGTACTTAAACCAAATGCATCTTTTCTCAGGGTCACACTGCAGGAAAAATCACAGCTGCTTTAAGGAGTATTCCCATAGGCTCTGAATCACCTTTTCCCTTCAAATCCTAAGTGCTGAATTTGGTACACAAATCCCTTGTCAGGCTGAAAGACTAGAAATCTAGATATAGTGGAATAGATATTTGACATGGGAGTTAACATGTTTTGAAATATTATAAGGTTACTGGAAAAATGCTTCAGAAAGGAGAAATCTTTTGCTTAAGAATCTGTTCTCAATGCGAGTTAATGGGGGTCTGAGGAGTCAATGTGAAGGCTTTTAAAAAGCCCTTATAAAATTAGGGGAGCAGCTGTTCATCTTTGTTCTAAATATTTAAAAATAACAGGCAGCCTTTTTCTGTCCCAATGTATATGTTGCAAGAAGCAGGAGGCATAGGGAATGGATAAAGTATACTCCATTTCAGCATTTTGAAAGGGAAAATATATCCCAGATTAGATCACAACTAGACTGATTTTAAAAGGCATCCTTCCTGGGTCAGTAAGTTGCATTTTGAAAATCACATTCCAGAATATCATACAGTAGTTCAGAAGAGGAGAGATAAAAAGTAGTACAGTTGTGTGGAAGCAAATATAAAGTATGACCGAGGTTCAATATCAAAGACTATTTCTTAATTGTGACCACAAGAAAATAGCCTTAAGAATAAAGAGTCAAGAAAGAGCTAATTCCCATTCTTGAACTATGAAGCAGCTTCAGGTTGCCACTGACTGATGGTAGGATTCCAGATTATCACAGAATTTTCTTTGTTATTATCTGCTAGCTGAGTACTTCAAAACAACAACTTGAAAAGCTACAGATGGAGTCTGGAATCTTATCTATGTCAAGCATGAGGTCAGCTACTGAGTGATAACACATTCTTATTTCCCTACTCAATACTTTTCCCTTTTCAGGTATTGCTAAAATTTCCAGTGATTCTCTCCTATTTTTATCTTTTTCTTCCATTTATGATGTTACATGTACACTGCTATGAATCTGCCTTGCTTTATTTTATAATAGCTATATCTCCCCTTGCTTCCAATTCTAAATGTCTTGATATATTTGTGAGCACTCCCAATAACCATATGGAGAACCAGGGGAGGGATGGAGAACAGGAAGATGAGTTAATTAAGCTGATCTAAACAACCCAGATGGAAAGTGGTATCTTCAGAGTTCAAATTAATTATTTTTTTGCAAATTAAAAATGTCTTCCTCTCTAGAAACAAATGAATCAGATCTGTCTATCTAACAATGTCAGGGAAAGCAAACGAATACATTACATTTCTGTTGTATTGTTGTACTACAAAAATATTTAGCTTTAAGTTTGATGGTGGTGATACCAGAGTAGCAAAGGCTGACAAAGATATATTTTGAGGGCCCTATATGCAGTTCTAACAATTTCACCCCATTTTCCCACTTTACTCCTACTGGCACTCTTCTCCATTATCCTTTCTCCTTTTAGCACACTATAATACTAGCACCTTTTAATTTTTTCTGTTTAAAACGTGAACTTTTTTAAGTTTTGGAAGTTCTATGAGCAACCTTACAGCTATTCTTGCAATCTATATTTATTCAGCAAGCCCTAAAGGAGGCACAGATGAAAAAGGTGAAATAAGGGAACAGGAAGGAATATCAGCTATTTTTACAATATCAAATTTATCCAATGCAAGAACTGGGCTCATATATGTATGCATAAAACTATACCTGTCATAAAACAACCTGGGTTGCAATACAAAGTGAAAAAAGTCAAGTGATTCCCCACTCCACTGAATAAACTAATCTATGTATCTATGCATATATTATATACCAGCCATAAACCACAAAAAGGAGCAAAGATGGGCTAAATAAAACAATTGAATTAAAAACTATTGATTAAAATTAATTGGCTTTACAATAAACTGACCAGATTACAACATTAACCCACTTCTCACCTCCTAATATTGACCATTCTTTCAAATAACCACTACATACACTTCCGCCTTCCTTCCTCAGAAATAGAGGAAAAAAACAATTAGGATGGCAATGAATGGAAAGCTGCATTAAGAAAAGACAGAAACAGGAAAAAAATGAATCCCATCTTTTGTGAGCAAGAAAAGAGAAGAGAAGGAACAAAAAGGCAAAAGCTGCCATGGGTACTACATAAAGGTTAAAAATGCAAATAGCAGGAATGAGTCCCTTTTCCCCCTTGTCTGACCATTATGATTTATAGACATCCATGTCTATAAATTCAGAGATGTCCATGTGAAGATGAGAAGACATTCCTAAGAAGTCTCTAGCTATTTGCTTATTTATCACAGCATATTGTTTTCTCACAATGTAAGATAACTCCCCTTTCCGTCCCTGCCCCATAGTGAACAGATACTGTAGCTATTAGAAAGAAACTGATATTCATGCTGAAGTACAACATGTTCATGCACTCATAGTAATTGGTGCAAATATGTGGTGCAGCTGGGTCATACTTTGTAATCTCAATGATATATGCAAACTATAAGCTTCCATTCTTTATTTTTATTTTATTTATTTTATTTTATTCTTTATTTTTATTCAGGTCTCTTAGTCAGAACCAATACTGTGTTTTCTCATTAGCTAGCCTACCTATGAATAATTTGGTTTTATTATTTTAAATTTTATTCTTCCTTGACATGGCAACTAAATATATGCAACTAAATCATTACTATTTACAGCTAAACAAAAGAATGGTAGCTATATTTAGAAGGACATCTTGTAATGGTAGCTACAAAGTATGCAATATTTCCTTCCTAAGGTATCTAATCCAAAAATACAATCATTTCACCCATGAGGGATAATCCTTGAAAAAAGAAGGAGAATAATGTACTACTATATCTCATCCCACAGATGTCAACAACAGCAGTGAATACCTCAACTGGGGTCTGACTTATTGCACAGAAGCCTAGCAGCATGCAAAGAGCTGAAAGCAAATGAGTACAGCATTTAAAAAGCATTCTTAGGATCCGCTAAAAAGATAATGGGGGAAAAAAATCCCAATTATGAATCATAGGACAAAATTGATCATACAACTGTCATATCCATAACCATATTTTGCAGATTGCTTCTTTAGAAAGAAACTAATACATTTTGGGGAACCTGTGTTCCTGGGTTACCCACAATCATTACTGTACTGGAGAACAATACCTTATGTGCCTAATCACAGCCAAATAAAGTATTCAATTCAATTCAATAACTAATTGATCAAAAGAAATATATTTTACATAAAGAGTCAAATTACCAACATTTACAGCTTGTTCAAGCTTTTGTGGTTTACTATAGTGATTTATAACTCATAGGTAGATAGCATAGGAGGAGGGCAACTGAGCCTGCTGTGGTGCATTCCAAGGGAATGATTAAAGTTAAAACTTTTTTTAAAAAATTTACTTTTTTATTATTATTTTATTTATTGGTTTTATTGTTGCTGTGACCAATCCAGAGTTGCTTAAGATGGGCAGCCATATAAATCTTTTCAATAATAAATAAATTTAAATGGAACATAAATAAAAATAGTAATATATACAACTTACTGTAGATTCCTGAGACCCTTGAAAATTTATCTCTTGAGTTCTAAGCCCTTTAGTTAACACATGAATTTGCTTTACATCTTATACAGGGTACTAATTCAGTTGTATGTTTATAGAAATAATGGTCTCATAAAATTTAACCATCCAAATTTTGATTTTTTGAAAGTAATGTACCAGCATGTGTAAAACAAATCAGCCCTTCCTAAAATATTCCTAATAATATATTTTTTTTTAAATGAACCAGTTCTACTAATCAATGCACTGTAATAAAACATGTTTCATATCTTAATCTCTGCTACTGCCCAGGAAAATATATAACTAATCAAGAATTCTCAAGTATTTGCCTTGTGAAACATAGTTGGTGTTTTGAAAATTGAATATTAAATAAATAGGTAACTGGGGTAAAGCCCCTCCATGCCCCATCTGAAAAATGGAATTCAGAAATTTATTCCAACCTTGTGCTATGATAATGTTTCCTTTAAATAAAATAATATATTCCAAGAAATGTTCTCCCGGAATAAGACACATTAGAATTGTCTGATCTTTTTTTCCCGTCACTGTAAGTACTCATTGAAAAAATGTTGCATCTCTTTAGCATTTCTCATACAAATAGGTTCCAAATAGGCAAGGACAACAATTAGACAAAGAAAACATTTAATGTGGACCAATAAAAAGGACTAAGTGGACGAAACTAAACAACATGAAATCAGAAAGAAATTTAAATAGGGTAACTCCAAATGATCACAGAGTTATAACCCTACCCTAATTAAATGCAATGTATGCAGCAATGCTGGAAGGTACACAAAAATTCTGTATGCTGTATATAAAGCAGGCAGTTTGGAAGCAACAGTATACCACTTGTTACACTGCAATTATAGAGATATTACTCAAGTTTACCTGCCCTCTTTTTTTAGAAGATTATTCAGGCTAGCAGGTGTGTTTTAGATATATCAGGGGTGTCAAACTACCGGCCTACAGGCTGGACGGCTTATCCGGAAGCCGCACCCACCCCATTGCTGGCAATGGCAAAACCGTCCCGATATGTTGCATGACATCATGTGACTTTGCGAGTTTGACATGTGTGAGATATATTATTAATTACCTGATGCATGCAAGATCTCCCAGGAAATATTTGTTCAAATTCATTGAAAGTGCACACAGATATATAAAGTTTCTCTACAGGTAGTCCTTGACTTACAACAGTTTGGATAGTGACTGTTCAAAGTTATAATGGCACTGAGAAAAGTAACTTATGACTGTTTTTCACACTTATGACTGTTGCAGCAACCTTGTGGTCACGTGATCAAAATTCAGACGCTTGGCAACTGACTCATATTTATGATGGTTGCAGTATACTGGGGTCATGTGATCATCTTTTGCAACCTTCTGACAAGCAAAGTCAATGGAGAAGCCAGATTCATTTAACAACCGTGACACTAACTTAACAACTGCAGTGATTCACTTAATAACTGTGGCAAGAAAGGTTGTACTATGGGGCAAAATTCACTTAACAAATATCTCACTTAGCAACAGAAATTTTGAACTCAGTTGTGCTAATAGATGAACTATTGGACTTAATAATCTTTTCACTGTACAAAAAGAAAAAAATATTAGTTACTGAAATAGTTTATAAGTAAGTAAGTAAACTTCTTTATCGACGTCTGTACCTGAAAATGGTAGTCCTAAAGTAAGATAATCTAACTTTCAATAAAAAGATTTATTCCCTCTAAGAAGAGGAAGACCTCTTTTGTTGTCTTACACACGGATATCCAGGACCATAACTCATGAAGTAATGAAATTTGAGGAAGTTGTAGCTTCTTCAGTGGTACTGACTACTGCTGGGGTCACATGGTCTTCAGTTTCAACATCCCATGACACTTTCCCAGCCAGTCTCACAATCCCTAGCTCCCTTCATCACCCAGTAACAGCCACTTACTTGCAGGATGGGATGAGGTGCAGTAGAATGGGGAGAGGAAGAATGCCACAAAGAGAGCTATTTTAAAAACTAGCTTATGGAGACCCATTTGCTCAGCTGTATAAAGCTTGGTTGTTCCAGCCATATGTATATAGTCCACTTTTAACTATGTCCACAATGTAGACTAATCCTGCAACTACTTTGAATCTCTCTCTCTCTCTCCCTCCCTCCCTCCCTCCCCCCTCTTTCTCTGTCAGTATAAACAAAAAGAACTGTTAAAACTGGGACCTACTATGCAGTATGGGCCATAATAAATTCTGGACAGAAAAAAATCTGTCACATGTGAATAAAAAAAAGTTTATATCAAGTTGTTTGTGAAATTTCTTATTTACATTTCTTATTTATATTTTACATTCAGCAGATAATGGCTGTTTATTATGCCTAACCATGAATACTTAAAAAGAGATGCTAAATAACCATGTTTCTTGTTGTCTTCAGCAAATAAAGCCTATTTAGATTATTATAGTTAATCATACATTCAGCCAGATGTTTTGACTGGATTTGAAATTTTTATCCATCTATTAAGTCCTTGCCAAGAATATTGAATAGGCAACTTTTGTTGTTTGATGGTGTTAAAAGTACCCTTGTAGGATGTGAGCTGTCTCAAGTAAAGCTGCCTTTTGCAATTGAATGATAGTAAATCTGTCAATGTTGATGGTGTTCAAGTGGTACTCCAGATGTTTTGGGATTGCACCCAAGATGTTTATTATTATTGGTACTATCTTTGCTTTGTTTTGCCAAAGGCCTTCTACTTATATTTGCAGACTTTATATTTTATAATTTTCTCCAGTTCTTTCTCTTCTATTCTGCTGTCTCCAGTATTGCTATGTCCTATAATTTCCCTTACAGATCTATTTAAAATGAACTTTTAAAAAACCATGTACAGCAATAAAAATATTCATAAATTAAATGCTTATTCATTTTTAATGTTTGTTTATAGTTTATTTATTGGTAATTCATGAACACTATTTATGCTCTAGTTTATTAAAATAAAAATATCAATAAAGGAGAATATTTGTAGCTCAGGGTTGAAATGAGGGATCCTTGGTTCCTTCTGAGTTTAGTTGTTTTCCTGCAGATGTTTCATTACCCAAACTAGATAATATCATCATTGTTAGTGCTAAAACAAAAGTTTAATACACTAGTGAAAGATAGTATGAGAAAAGCTGAAAACAACCTCAATTCCCTGCCACTACCACTTAGATTTTTCAAATATCAGATTCAATATGTCATTTTTTTTTAAATAAAAAACTTTTAAAAACAGGATAATTTCTCTTTTGCTTTAATAAAATGACATCTATTAAAAAAGAAAGTTATTTCAGCAATTTATTCACAAGCATAAGCGTTCTATCTTAACAACACAAGTTTAAAACAATTTTTCTCCTGCCTATTATTTATTCAATGGTAATGGCTTCTTTTTTAGTTCACGGCATTCTTATTATTACAGTAGCTTTTATCATAAGTGTTTTGAATCAGTGGCTAATGCAGAAGTGACAAATCACAGAAATACCCAGCACTTTATGGTTTTAGCTGTAAGCAATGCCTTTTATGCTTTATCTCCCCTGTGTGTATCACGTTTCTTTTATATTCACATGATCACATATATAATTAAATAGTTCCAATGATTTTTTTAGTCAACACACAAGAGTTCCATTATTTACTGTGATGATGAATATTAAATGTTGGAAAGTGTTAGGATTAGAGCATTTTGTACTCTATGAATGGTATAGAGAAAGAACATCATCTTGTTAGAAATTACTGGTTGCTTCAGTTACAGGAAGTTGGCATTTTGTACATTTTTGACAACTGTACTAACATTCTGTTTTTGTTGAATGAATTTGTATGGATCCAGATTGATAAACAGAATTTGGATTCCAGTTGTCAGTGTCTTTGTCAGGGTCAAAAACAAAGGCATTTGCCCTAACAGTCCTTGAAACCATCAAAGGATAGAATGATGTTTTTCTTCACCATGGCCTTGACCTTGTGGTCAGTCATCTTAAGATTCACAAAGGAGCAAATGGCTTAAAGTATTTTTGAAATATAGCCACTGAAATGTTTTGTACAATTTTGAAGCTGATAAAATTTGCTTAAAAATTTTGGCACAAAGTTACTAGTTTCAAAATTACTATTAAATAGCCCTGGGGTCTTGCATTAAAATGGATAAATACCAAGATTCAGAAGAATCTTTATAACTGAAATAATGGGTAAAAATAATGATACCAATTTGAAGAGGAAATGCAAAGTCCTTTATTTGAGTAGAAAAAAACATGAGCATAGGAAGGGAGATACTAGGCAGCAATACCTGCAAAAGGATCTAAGTGTCTTAGAGGATTTGAAAGTGGAGTTTAGTGAAGGACAAGGTCTTTTAAGTGGAAACTTTTTCGTCTATAACATAGGTTTAACGGATATAGTCCGGTAAAATTACTTCTTTTGTTTTAGAAGACTTCGACCTAGTGATGGGTTTCGAGGGATTTGTCAAGATATATATTGACAAGTTTTATCGATCTACTGTAAGACGACACTATAGTTTTAGACGTTTCATGGTTTGTCTATATTTTCCTTAGTTCTTTATTTTTATGCTCTGTCCAAGTGACTAACCAATTCATTGAAATACAAAAGAAAGGGGAAAAGAAACGAACAGTTGGCCAAGCAAGCATTAGTACATGTTGATTCAGCAAAACATTTTACAGACACATCCCCCAAAAAGAAAAAATTAAAAAATAGTGGAAAAGGAAAACAAAGTTGTCCAATGAGGTTCTGTAGTTAAAGCAGGTCACTAGGGGCAAGAAGCAGAAGACCGAAGAAAGATGAATCACATAATATGACTGCAAACTTGAACACAAGCCATGTATACTGCAGCTCTTTGTTTTGTGTAAAGAAACCAAATTATTTTTTCAGTCTTTCTTTTTGCACATATAGTCCTGTTTTCTTATTTACGACAATAAAGGTACATGTTTGAAATTTTAAAAATTCTGAAAATAAAAATCACACCTGATGATCATTCATTTCCCAGGCCATTCCTAATGGTTTTTTTAAATAACTGCTGATTTGTAAAGAGGTAAACTAAAGTAAAATAAGATTTTTTCCATACATCTAAATCATTCATCCATTTCATGTTGAAAAAAATACAAAGTAACATTTCACCAAATTATAATTTTATAAGAACTCTCAATATATGAAGTATGTAAACTTTATGTTGACCATAAAAAAGAAGTATTCACCATAAAGCAAAAGGAAAATCTTATAGCAAGGGCTATATTCATTATCATTTTTAAAGAAGTTCAGATATATTAGGCTGAATACCATTTTACTGTTGACTTCTAAGAAAATATTACTTTTAGAAGTTACTGATTTTTTTTTAAAAAAAATCAGATATAAGGACTAAGTCAGCAAATTGATAAATGATCTAATTAAGCAGTACAACAGAGTTTTTAGCAGTTTTGTTTAATCCACTTTTAAAAGACAAATTTTCACTGTGTAAATAAGTAATGTGTTCCCACTCAACAAGGAAAAAATATGTCACATTGAAGTCTTCAGAATGACATGTATGCCTTACAAAGTTATCCAGCACAATTTATTGCATACATATGTTTTTCGTATTTTAAAATGCTACAGAATGGCAAGCAACTGTTAAAACAAATACTGCTTCTTTTTAGCACAGTGCTCTTCTCCAAAGCAGAAACTGACCCGTGCCATAAGTATAGCCAACAGACTGCTTAGAATTCTTTTGGAGCAAAAATAGAGGGTAACAAATGGCAGATGTCATTCTTATTATCAAGTGTTCTTTTTACATTTAGATTAAAAGATTTTTTTCAAACATTGCCTTTGGCTGTTAAAAACAACTTTTAAAACTTTAAGAACTACTTTATCTTCTAACGATTGATAGGAATGACCTGCAACCAATAGAATTACAGTATCTGATGCCAACTTTATCATCATGGTTTATATATATCAAACTGAAATATATTTGGACAGAGACTCAGCCTAGCAAAAGGACCAAAGATGGCAACCATAGTGGTGTTTGCTCCCCTTGCTTATCTAGGTGGACTTCTTGCTAAAATGCAGTTATTGTTTCCCTCTGCCTTTTCCTCTGCAGTATGAAATGATGCATTTGCTGTTGCCACCAAAGTGAACATCTTCTTTCAGCATCTTTTTGCATCACTATTGCTTGATGTAGGTGTTCTTTTGTTTATGACCTTCAGGTCTTGGGTGACTTTACGTATATTTTTGGCATACAGTCCAAGCATCTTCCTTTCATTCCTTTCATTCCCACCTACATGATGAGGCAGTACAACAGTATTATCCCACCTACATGATGAGGCAGTACTGCTATATTTACAATACCTCAAGTATTCTGCAAAAATTATCAGAACTGAAATATTCTATCACAGGAAAAAAGAATAGTGGACAGTTTACTACAGTGCAAATGTTACTACTAAAACCAATATTCTATCATTTTACACAACCAGTAAGTATTCAAAAGAAGATTGGTTTGATCTTATGAAACTCAGTGACACTTTCCAACTATAAAATGCCACAGAATACAATTTAAAGCTTCTTACTGAAGAATCTAACTTGATGATTCCTAATGGATTATTGCAAATTATCAGAGATCTAACTAATATACCAATTTAGAATATGGCTCATTAATTATGGCATTGACTACTACCTGTTCAAATGAATTATTTTATACAGAATAGATGAGCTTCATTTCAAATTACAGAGAGAGAGAGAAGGAAAAGAGTGATGATAGACAGACATAGGTTTTATTTGTATTTAAGTATCTCAATTACAGTTCCATTTAAAATGACAACATTTAAAAATTCTTTAATCCAATAAACTAAATTGAAATATTACCCTTCTAGTAAATTTTAATTTTCAACAGATTGTTATTACTATAAAATAGAAAAAACAATTTCAAAAGTTTACATACATAAACAGAGAAATGACTGGGAAGTCTAATTTATCTTCACTTTTTGATCCAAGGAATAAATACAAGTATAGCCATATGACAAAGTCGTTTTGAATGTTATTTAAAAAGGAAAGAATTGTAAATGAGAAAAAACAGACTTTCTATCCCCATCTTCCAAAACCATTTCCCCTCTAAATTATGGCTACTTTTATTTATTTATTTTTTAAAAAAAACTTGTTAAAATTAGTTATACATTGCTGTGTGTTACACTGAATTTAGATTGAATTATAGAGGAGTTTATAAGGAAAGGTTCATGCCCCAGTTTCTAATTCTGCATTCTTCTTCATTAAGAAAGTTTGTTCTGCATTTATTGTTTGCATTCTAATTTTCACCATTTGCATAAATTGCTAGCTTGTCTTGCTGTGCACTTTGGCTAGCTTTTACTGTAATGTTTCATGCATTTCCCAATTCTTGTTTTATTGCTGACAAGTCCTTGCTAATGGAGCACAATCAAGTCTCATGTGATACATAATGAAAAAATATGAGATATTTAACAAGCAAACAGCATGAAACCATATTGTAAATATATGCCCCACCCCAAATGAAGAATAGAAAGCAATCAATGAAAGTAGCCAAAGACAACAATATTTCTGTGGCTTCAAGTCACTCCATAGAATATAAAGTAATATTTTCTAAGAGGAATCTATTTTCTGCTTTAGGCCTTTAGCTTTGCATGCAATGTCTTAAGAAACTACTTTAAACTGTAATAAATAGTATTTTAAAAGCAGTATTTTCAACTTCTATGTAACTTTAATGGATTCAATATTTCAGCTACAGGGAAACTGCTTGGGAATAAAACTGGCTCTATCAGCATAAATAAAGAGATGATTGTTTGTTGTTTTTTGTTACCAACAACTGTAAGTGCTATATCATCATTATTGTCTTTCTTTGTGTGATAGCTGGAACCATCAGCAATAACAAGGAAAATCGAAAATGGTTTAATCTATCCATGACCACTTTACTATTTGCAGAAAATGCATAGTTACTGCTTCCACTCATCCATTATAATTTCTAATGTGGTGTTGATTTTAAATATATCTATTTTAGACTGTACACTTCTTACCTACTAGAAGCTGGCTTCAACATTCTTCACAAATGAACCAGAATTTCAGCATACATACACACACACACACACACACACACACACGTTTTCAAAAAGTAATGAGTTTATGAATACTCTGCTACAATTGCTACACTACAAAGCAGAACTGACAGAAATACCCATTATTATTATACCAAACTGTTCATCAAATTTTATTCTGAAGATTTGGGTGCGAAAGACTCTAAATAAACCTTGGGTGCCAGGTTTTGCTTGCCTCATTTTAAGTATATATTTATATTAATCATCAATATCTAGTTTATAAATATTCAAATATTTGATTTTAACAATCAATCCTTGATCTGTTTCTATTGATCTGTTTCTACTGATCATTCATGTTCACTCACAGAAGGGGAAAAGCATTACATTTTTGTTACTAAAATTCCATTAGAATATTCTACTTCAATTGTTTCTCATCTTGATATGAATGAAAATATCTGCTGTTTACTAAAGGAAACTCAACAACAAGTTAATCAGAAACCCTTCTTGTAATTTATCACATTAGCACAATCATATCAAAAAAGAAGAGAAAATGTCCTTTGAATACAAATACACATTTTTATGTTACACAGGAGCAGATTATCTGGCATTATAACACAGCTTTTGTTATTGCTGCTTAAGGAAGCAGAATATTTATAATATGTTCTCATAACAACACCAATTTACAGAATTTGCCCCTGGCAATCTGTCACTGTTTCTCCTTGAATAGACTTTGGTTAAGTAGTATTGCATAAAAGCCAGAATCTTAGCACAGGTCAATGAAAAAGCCTATACTGTAAACATTATAGATAACATAATTCTAATTGTGATTCTGACTTTAAATAAAGGCAAAGGGGATTGTTAAAAACTCCCTCATATAATATGTCTTATATGATAATTGTGCATAACATACATTTATTATTTATGCAAGAATAGAGGGAGGGGAGGGGGGAGGGGAAAGAAGGAAGGAAGTCTAAATACTGGTAGTATCAACAATATTTAGACTACTTGTTGACATTTACTTTGTAAATTGTGGCTATATTACTGTTTCCATTATTTCTCTGATATTTTGATGCTAGGAAAACATTACTGGGATTCTGATGAAGGAAATTGGAAGACTATGATAACATTATCATTTATAATGATAATGCATGAATGTGTGTTCATGTGCGTATTGGTCAACAAGACACTAAAGAAGTACATCCTCAAGAACTCAATTAGACTATGTAAAACAACAATAGAGGTAAACTCAAGATAGCTCACACAAGTAGCCATTAAATGCAGTATACACCAATGTGATGTATTGTCTTTGCTGCTATTCTGCATAGTTTTGAACCTTGTGAGCCAAATAATCACAACGATTGGATGCAGTACATGGCTGACATCAAGCTGTATTCCAAGAGTGAATGAGACATCAACTCACTGAAACACCTGACTGATCTACAGTGACAATATTGGGATGCCAATTGGACTGGAGAAGTGTACCCATACAATAGAAAAGAGAAGTAAAATAGTTAGACTAATTAGGTGGAACTATCAGCAGGCCACATAGCAGACAACCAGGCAAGCTACAAGTGCCTTAGTATCGCACTGCTACATAGGAACCACAATGAAAAGGTAAAGAAGACAACAACATTCTAGGACCACCAAAGGATAGGTCAGGTGCTGAAGAGGTAGCTCAATGAGAAGAACAAAATTCATGCCATCAGCACACATGCCCTATCAATCAATAGATACTCTTCTGATATAATGAGTTGGCCAAAGGAAGTTGTGGAGTCTGCCAATCTGAAGACAGGAAGATTCTAATAATGTACAAAGGTTTCCACTCATAGTCTAACATTCAGAAAATTTATAACACCCAGAAAGAGGTAAAGTCTGGTGAGTTTAAAAGCCACTGTCTTGGACAAATCTCAGAGCATCCAAGAGTACATCAGTAACAACCAAAAATGAATAGATGAGAGAATGCCTGAGGCATCAGCAGACATGGGAGGAAGGTCAAGCAGAGGAAGCACCATGGCAAGACAAGACCTGCATGGGATGTACTAGACAGAACTAGTGTGAAGACTGTATAGAGAGGTCTCAGAGACAGTCCAGCTCATAGTGGCAAGGTGTAAGATGTAGGCAGGAACAGCATAACTGAATGGCACAATCAAGTAGTTGAGATTGCACAGTATGGGCTAGACCCTCTCAAGTCCAGATTGGAGATTCCGTAAAAGATCATGGAGAATAACAGATTCTGTGGGACTTCCAAATCCTGTGGGACATGAAGGTACTGACCAATCAACCAGATAATAGGCATGGACCAGAAAACAGTGGAAGTGACATGTGTAGCAGTGCCAAATGATGAAACATCAGGAAGAAGGAATATGAGAATCTGGACAAGTATCACAGTCTGAAGGAGAAACTAGAGAGGATGTGGAAAGCAAGAGTCAAAGTGATGGTAGGAGCACTTGGGGCTATAACTCCTAAGCTGGGAGGGTGAATCTGATAGCTGTCAGGAACATCAGCAGAACTCTATTCAGAAGAGTGCAGGGCTAGGAATTGTTAAGATATCATACAGAACTCTCAAGTTCTCAGATTGACAATGATACATACCACCCATTGGGTTGAGAAGAGATTTTTTAAATAGTATTTTTATTTCTTAACCATCCCAAAGTAGCCTTAGAATTAATTTATGATTAAATTGTTTAGTTAAAAACACTGTATCAAAAACAATTAAATAAATCTGAATAAAATGTTTAAATACATATTTAAAACCATAACATTCTTCAAACTCTATACAGTTAAAACAACATCATTCAGACACATCTATTTCTAATTAATAAAACATTTGATTTTTTAAAAAACAGAACATTATGCCATAAAGTTTAACCCAGTATATCTAAATTTTTATCTTCATACAGAACCCAATTTATTAGGAAGTGATAGGAACTAGAAATGTAAATCTATGAAATTTCATGAAGCTCCAAGGCACTTTCCAAAACTATAAATTCTTTTTATTTTCTGCTGATTTAACTAAGTAGAGTTTTCATAGATCTACTCTAGGCTGGCTTTTCTCCTTCACTGCTCTTTACCTATTGATACTGACAACAATATTAATTAGGAATATGGATTGAGTTAAACCTTGCATTCTTAGAGAAACAGAGTGCGTCAATGTGAATTTTGGTAGCTATATAAGCAAGAGGCGTCCTTACAAAGCAATTAAAAAATGGAGAAACTTTATAACAGCTTGGTGCTTTGTAGCAATGCACAAAGGCAGATGCTGTATTGACAAAAATTACTGCATTGTTCCTTTTCTCTCTAATATGCCAGGGATGGAACAGGAGAATAGTGAAGTGTCTTACGAGTTTAAAAAAAAAAAAACAGCAAATGGTTCAAGAGCTTTCCAATCAGTTTTGTGGGTGAATCCTTTGTCTCCAATAGTCAGATCAAACAAAAAAAGAGGACATAGAAATTATAAAATAAATTGAATACCTCCAGACAAAATTCTTGCCATATATAAGTTATGTTTTGAGATATCCTAACTAAATCAAAATACCTGCTAGTTTTCCTCGTAGGCATGCTTTTTGATAAAGGAATGGTGATTTTTTTTTTGGTAACTACCTAAAAATTTGTAAAGTGTTTCTTGCAGAAATTGCTTTAAAGTATCTATCTGAAATTTACTATGACTCATGATTTGCTCGTGCACAAAATAGCTGCTAGGCACAAAGTTGTAGAGATGACCTTGGGGAAAAGATGCAGTGAGAGTTGCAAAACATGCTTTAAGCTCGGGAAAGGAAGAGAGCATAACAAAAAAATTAAAACTGTCACTATTCGAACTTCCTGTGGTAAAATGACATAAAGGGAAACACAGACTGTCAAAATTCTGTTACTACAACCTATATAAATATATCAGTTTTAAAAGAAGAAAATATTTGTAGCTCAGTAGCTGTGCTGCTCTCTGAGCTTGATTGTTTTGCTTGTGAATATTTCATTATCGAAGCATGTAACATCATCAGTATGACTTGCAACTTATCGATTGGATATAAACTCAAGCCATGAACAGGAGAATATGGTACCAGCTGCATGTTATTTCTCCTTTCTTCTTTCCCTATTCTAAAATGAGAAAAAATATTAGTTTCTTCCTTAACTTTCCCCCAAAAGAACAGAAAAGTAATAACCAAAATGGTTAGTCCTGTTGGTTTTATTTAAAGTTTATGTCAACTAACTTGGACCAAGGCCAATATTTTTGGAGATACTAGAAACAGAACATTCATATTGGCTTTTTTTATATTTTTTATTTTTTCATTTCTTTTTCAAAGCCTTGTACCCATTTTCATAAATAATGCACATAGAACTGTTTAAAAATATCTTTCATTTAAATATTAACATATTTAAAGTTATTTTTACATATACATTTTAAAATATTGTTTTAGAAATTCACTGAACTGAAATGTAAGAAGAGAAGCTAGTTGTATAAATATCATATATTTTCTAATGGTTAGTAGTTTATAAAACAGATGAGCCATTTGTGTACTGTAAGTAGAGCAACTGGAAGCTCTTCAATTAACAAATACTGTTGAGACCTTACATATTTAATTGAAAAATGTTTGATCTATAGATTTAATGTTCCAATATATGTAGAAATGTATTAAAAACTCTCTTTCTTTTCACTTAGAGTCAGAATGATTCAAGCATTATAAAGGCATTCGTAAATAAAAATAAATAAAAATAACTAGATCTGAAAAAAAGACAGAAAGTTGTATTTGTACCAAACAAAATTCTATTTGGTACAACATTTCCCATGGTGAATGCTGAGAAAAAAAAATGCTGATGAACATAACATCAAAGGGGCGTGGAAATAAACAAACATCAATGCTTTAAAAGCTACCATTTTTTCTTTTTCTTTTTTTTTTACAGTCCTACATAGTGCAGTGTTTGGGATATTTTAGGAAGAGATCAAAGCCAGGGAGGAAGCATAATGAGTGGAAGAGATTTGGATCTTGGGATAAAAGGAATGATTTTATAAAAGATGGCAGCAAGAGTACAGTTTGATTGCCTCATCAGAACTGACATTTACTCTATATGTGTTTCACTTTGAGAGCAGGCAACTAAATTTCATTTTTGATGTGTGCTGTTGTGCCCACAGTAAAAAAATGACAATAAAGGTTATCTTATCTTATCTTATCTTATCTTATCTTATCTTATCTTATCTTATCTTATCTTATCTTATCTTATCTTACCTTACCTTACCTTACCTTACCTTACCTTACCTTGCCTTATCTTATCATCTTATCTTATCATCTTATCTTATCTTATCAATAGAAAGGTAGAAGGAAATAATGAGTTATCTTATAAGAAACAGGGGAAATGCTGATTAAATAGGCCTTTGCTTCAAATCAAAATTGGCTTTCCTCTCAGGCAAGGCCACTGGAAGTTATTCTGTGAGAATCTGTGTTGCCACAACCACCTAATGCAGAGTAAGTATAATATCCCTGATCTTTTTTATCAAAATAAAATATACATTTCACAGTCTTGCAGAATCTTCATTTTTCTGATTCAGATTTATGCTATTGACTTGATTAAAATTATAGACTATTACACAAAAAGTCTATGTAATATGTATATAGCAATATCTATTGCTTTTTTCAGACATGCAATATTTGAGACTTTGCCGATAATAAAGTCATAATATCTGCAAAAGCCTTTAAAGATTTTAAATGTTAAAGCTGAAATGTTAAAACATTTCACTTGAAATATTATCAACTTCTCCAAAGCAAGTAGTTTGCAGAAATTAATCTACTATCTTAGCCTAGTCATAAAAGAATTCTCCTGTTTTCTACAACACAGGCCAGGTTGTCAAACCTTTCTGGGGCAGGTGGATTATAGGGTTTGCTGAAGCATCCAAAACCTTTCCATGGGTCCTTTAAGCCTCATGAATCTTTCAGGCTTTAGAAGGTGAGCTTATAGAAGGTTTTCTGTACACTCCAGAACTGCCAGCACAGCAATGAAAGTGACTAAAAGACTTTCTGATTTACAGCTACTGTTCAAGACATGCAACAAATCAAAGTTAAATTGATCTATGTTCCATTGTTTCATGTAACATCACAAATATGAATTTTAATGCCACCAATCAATTATTCATCTGAAGGTCTGCTTATCCCTTACTTGGGGTTAGGAAAGATGGGATTTTTAAAAAACAGTTTTTCAACTCATCAGCAAATGAGTTTCAAAATGTTTGGAAATACAGAATGAATTATTGTTATTGGAAGAAAGATCTCTAAGGTTAGGGAATCTTGCATAATTATAATCTCTGATCCTGAGATATTTGCAGCTATTACCTTGATTGCTTCTATCTTTGTCTGAAACCAGAAGCAATTAATCTTGAAAGATTAAGAAGCATTGCCTCATTTGTGTTAGTTTTTGCTAGATGCTAAATTCTCCCCAATTTTTCCTGTTACTCATTTCTTGATGATGATGATGATGATGATGATGATGATGATGATGATATTTCATCCTGCTATACATATGCATATATATGTCAACTCAAAGCAGTGAACATACCTAATATTTCCATCTCCTTTTTTTGTCTCAACAGCAATCATGTATGGCTTGGATTGAGTGAGTGATTGGTCCAAAGTCAGCCATCAGCTTTCATGCCTAAGTAGGCCTGGAATTCAGTTCCTTGTTTTCCAGGCCAGCACCTTAAGCATTGTATTAATACTCCCAAGAGGACCAACATCATTAAGTATGTCCAGTGGGCAAGGATGGTAGGTAGAATCAAATGTAATCTGGATATTTGTTGCTTTTGATAGTGAGATGAGCAGCATATACATTTAATAAATAAATAAAATAAAAAACAAATTAATAAATAAATACAACAGCTTTCTAAGTAGGAGTGCAATGTGTCTTATTTTACAGAGGTCTTGGATTATCTAATCCATATCCCTCCATGCTCTTATTATGAGGTTTTCCAATATAAGAAATAGATAACTTTAAAGACTGACAAGGAGAAAGGAGAGAAAATGTGAGATTTCCATTACCAAGGGGCAATCTATGGTTGGAGTTACCTAGGGGCTAAAGCACTGCAATCTTAGTCTTGGCCAAATGTAGTCAATTGTGTGTTTAAGTATAAAAATTGCAAGTAACCCTTATTTATGTTTTAATATAGTTGAGAGCAAAATATAATTATTATCTGTAGACTCTAATAGTAATTACTTCACAAGCTGTTTTTATATGCAACTAATATATGGAATCCGTGCTCTCCTCTATAGTTTTCTTTCTGACTCTATTATTGGATTTCACCTCAACAGCTTTACAGATAAATATAACAAGTGTGAAAAGAAAGGCCACAGAAACTTTTTTTTTCCTTATAGAAGCTATGCAGGTACAAACTGTGACATACAAAATCTTTCTTGAATATCCTGCATACCTCTCAAAATGTGTAAATAATAATAATAATAATAATAATAATAATAATAATAATAATAATAATAATAATAATAATAATAATAAAGTTGGATGGGACTTTGTAGATCTTCTAGTCCAACTCCCTGCTCAGGCAAGAAACCCTATACCATTTCAGACAAATGGTTGTCCAGTCTCTTCTTAAAAACTTCCAGTGTTGGAGCATTCACAACTTCTGGAGGCAGGTTGTTCCACTGATTGTTCTAACTGCAGGGAATTTCTCCTTAGTTCTAGGTTGCTTATCTCTTTGATTAGTTTCCATCCATTGCTTCTTGTCCTGCCTTCAGGTGCTTTGGAGAATAGCTTGACCCCCTCTTCTTTGTGGCAAAGTAAAAGTGAGCAGGTGGTGCTTTATTTTTTTTAAAAATGTGATATATCAAGCAGAATAAATGTCCACCTTTGATAAAAAATACATTTGATCAGCCTGCCAACCAATAACAAATCACTTTCTCTACAGTATATCTGCCTGGGATACTTTAGCCAATATTCTCACATTTCATGAAGATATAATCTGTATGGAACTCATTCTACTTATTCTAAGCTTAACATTCAAAATAATTCAAACTGGAGCTTTTACATTCTATGATCAATGCAATTAGATACTCAATCTTTAGAAAAAAAAACATTCCTTGAACATTTGCAAAGACTTTTATGCTTCTCAGCAGAAGTGGCCTGTGTTAGTTCAACATTTCAAAAATTAAACCTCAAAAGCATGACAAATACACAATACATCTTTGCTTGCTTTCACAATCATAGTCAAAATTCCACAAATTTATCATAATTTTGAACTAATATGCCACTATACACTTATCCTTTTTTTGCTATTTTTTAAATCCCCCTTTATTATTTTTATAAACAACATATAGAATGTTCCTTCTTCCTCCTATTTTCCCTACAACACCAGCCTTGTGAGGTAAATTGGCCAAAAAGCATGTGACTGGCCCAAGGTCACCCAGCCTGCTTTTATGCTTTATGGCCGAATTAGAACTTGCAGTTCCCTGATTTCTAGTCTGGTGTCTTAATCAGACAAACTGGCTCTCAATTTATTATTATTAATTTATTTGATTACAATATTAATTTAAATGATTTGCTGTGTCCTGTGGGAGATAATTAAAATATCTGGTTCTGTCATTGTAAAGGAGAAAATAGAGAGGTGGATTATATATGAAATTGTCTCCTATCCTTTACTTAGAAACAAAATTAAAAATAGGATAAGAAAATAAAAGACATATGAAGAAATGCATTTGCGTTTGCATTAGCAGCTGGGTAAAGAGTGGTTACTGCAGTGCAAACAAAACTAACTTGAATATATAGAACCTGATTTTGCTACTTTGAAATGCCATGGTGATTCCAAATAAAACAAGCTCTTGTGTACTTTAATTGTAGACAAAGAAGCCAGATTGCCTGAATAAAAGAGACTTGAAAATCAGTGGTAAGAGGGCTGGTATGTTTTCAGCTTGTCCCAGCTGGGCATTCTGTAGTAAAAAAAAGGTTAATAGACAGGGAAATGTAGTGATCCAGAAGAACAATATCTAATTTACCAAGATAGGTTTAATATAGAATTGACTAATGCTAAGTACAGGTGGCTCAGTCTTGGAACCAAAGAGATATTTGGGATACTGTAAATGTACAGCTTACTCTATTAGTTTACAGTTTCTTGTCTAACAGAATTACTAGCTGAACTGACAAGTTGGTATCAGAGGGGAGTGGGGTTGAAATCACAGGCCGATAGTGCTCAATTTCCAATTTAATAATAGTTAGACTGGAGTAGTCCAGGAGTTCATAGACCAATAGCAATTATGGATCTATTACAGTATGTCTCATATTTCAGATTACACAGTTGATTTGATCTTTTGTTCTGAGGGATGTTTCATGGGTGGGAATGCCTCAGCCTACCAGCTGATTGGATTTCTGACTTCATCTCTGTTCACTTCTGTTGCGATAGTGGACCTACAGCAGGAACAGGTCCTAAAAGGCTGTAGGATACAATTGGATTCCAAGTACTTTAGGAAAAGTTTATGCTTAGTGCCACTTTTTAATATACATAACAATCTACATTAAAAAAAACATTTTTCTATTTTCTATATGCTATGTTGTATGGCTAATTTTGGTTACCTTTCACCAATATTTGTTCCTGAAAATGTTTTTATTCCCCTATTGACACTCTTCCCACAATGTATTCACACATCCTTTAATGTCAGAAATGTCTTGAAAGCCTCAAGAATGCAATTATGAATAGATCTTCTTCTAACTGGTGTACAGAGTACAGACCTTACAATGCAGCTTCAGTTCAATCTGAAGCTAACATAGGTAAGATAAGAAAGAAATAACATAACTATTCTACATTTCCATTTCTGTAGTAGCAGGATGAGAATTAGATATTTTGGCACCCTAGGCAGTCATATTGTGACTCCCCCAAGATTATATTTAACTCTCTGTGGGCATGCTGGTACACAGAATACAATACCACTGCCTTTCCAGGTATAACTTCAATAAGCTAATAGTCATGTGATTCAATCACTCAATAATTTTATATAAATCTTTGTCTTCCTTTGGTTATATTATCAATTTACTGAAATCCATAGCTATAATATGGTAATAATTTCTTTTTTTTTGTGACTAGTAATGTCATTCAACTGACTTTGTTGAGTCAATTTTGTAAGCATTCTAAAAAGAATAGAAAGAAAAATGTCTAAATCAATGAGGAAAGGTTATCAGATTTTATACTCATGCTGTGCATTTCAGAGGTGTTTTCAATGTTGGCACCTTGTAAATTTGGCACCCAATGAAACTACCTACTTTGCCTGGCCTAGAAGTTACCCTGGATGGCAGCCAGAAAAAGTGGTATAGATTAGTGTTTCCCAACTTCAGTAAGTATCACTATCAAATTTGTACATATCATAATTTTGTACAGCTCTACTTTAATCTTCTTAATCACTATTCTTCTAAAGTAAAGGCTGGGTTTATTCATCATTCCAAACTATGGTTTCCTTATCTGTGACTGTCAAATAAGCCAGAATTAGCTTAACACATCCAACCAAAAAATCACAAAAGCTTTGCATCCTGTTGAACTTTTGGACAGAGATACCAAGATGTTTCACAGATGTAATACAGCCTTGAAATTTCTCCTGGTAGAAAAGTGGAATATAAATTAAAAGAAACAAAAGAAGGCTTAAATAATTAATAATACTTTATCTGGAAGCTATATAAAGATGCAGGAAGTTATTTTAATAATGATGGAGAAACATACACTTCAACAGACACAAAGCAATGCAATATTTGTTGAAAAGGAAGTGAAATAAGAATAAACGTAAATTTCAGGGGGGGAAATCCTGGTCAATTGGTTCAAAGACAATTGAACCAATCATAACTTTAACCATCAGATTTGCAATAAACTAGCAATGATGCAGGATTCTGTCTCTGTTCTATTATATTCTTGGAGTCCATGCATTATAATGTAAGCTTATGAGTACTGTAACTAGTAAAATTGAGTTATATGCTGTGCTTTTTATTATATACATTCCTGTTCCCACCCTGAATCCTATTAAACCAGCGTCATTGTCTATATTACTTTGACAAATACATTTGAGTAGAACCTTCTTAAGACTTCTAAATATTCCATGGGCATTTCCTTCTCACTATGTCCTATGTCAATGTAATTATTTTCTCAATTGGAAATACCCTCCCTTCCTTAACAGGACTTTATGAAAACAACATGTAATGTTGAAATAACTCTTCTCATTACTGTATATGTAAGTGAGTCATTGCACTTCCTTGAATGAAAAATTGTAAACCATATAGTCATGTCAAAAACTAAATTATAGTTTGCATATGACCATCTTCTTGATTGGGATCCAGAACAATCATCCCATTATACCTCGGAATCCATTTTTAAAAAATCCTGAACAGAATTATTCAAATCCAGGTTGTGTTTTTTCAGATTATCTTCGATAGCAAATTGCTTGTTCTAGCTTGGGATAAATATATTTTTCATGAGCAACATAGCAGGAGAAAGGTAATTGTGCCTGGCAGATAGAGGTATTGCAAAAATTGGAAGTTTATTACAGGCATATAAAAGAAAAATATATGAATGTGTTTGTGTGCGGATGCAATTTTCTTCCCATTACTTCTTCCAGTTAACTGAGCTTTTTGTTTCTCCATATAGTTCTTTTCACATCTAGATCAATGAAATGCTGAGACAGTTTTGCAACTTCACTAAAGCAGAACTATTGACATTTCAATTATGTTGTAGTTCTTTCAATCAGTGCAAAATATTTGGTATATTTTTCACAAGGATAAAATGGTTTTCACTCTGATTGTCAATATAGCATTCCAGATAAGTTTACCTTTGTGTCCTGTCTTTCATGCTTTCTCTAGCAAACATCAGAAAAATCTGACTGAATTATAATTACTGTTGACTTCCTCAAGTTATTTCACTGTTTACCTAGCATTAATATCTGTCTAATAAATATGTGATACCTATAATAGCTTACATGAATAAAGATATAAAACAACTTTTAATAAAATAATTTTAAATTATAATAAATAAGCATTTTCAATAAAACATAGTTTTCTACTAAAACCAAGCGGAGCATGATAGAAAAAACCTGGCCAAACAAGGAAAAATAGTATTACAATTGGATTCTTCTCAGGGTTTTCGCATAGTAGGCATGACAACCTGGATAAAATAAATGCTAGACAGTAGTATAATCCAATAGATTTGTAACACATTCAATAACCTTGTCAAAAATTGCTCATAAATGGTTTTGCATTATCTGGAGGGAAATATTGAGTGAACTCCTCCAGAGTTCCATCCTGCATGATGCTATTAAATACCTTTTAAAATTATTTGGAAGATGCAGTAGTATAGACTTTTGGTATAGGAAAGCAAGTCAGCACCCACATTTTCTCCACTCCATGCTGATTGTAATGGCTTATTCATAAAAATCTTCTACTAATGGTCAGCACTTGGTAATGTTAGATGAGTGTCAACAGCATTCAAAGAGGGTTGGATTTAGTTCATTTGTGGCTATGTAAGGACTCTAAATTGATCCCTCTTTTCACGGGTTCTGCCAGTCCTTCTCCTACAGCAGTGGAAGAAGGAATGGGTGATTGGAAATAAAAATATCAGACTGTCAACATTAGGAGAGGTATCTTCCATTAATTCATTATTTGTCACTGTCGTGATCCCACTGTGAGTGATTTTGAAGAAAACAATTTTGTTGTTGTTGTTAGTTGCAAAGTCGTGTCGGATCCATCGCGACCCCATGGACAACATTCCTCCAGACCTTCCTGTCCTCTATCATCTTCTTGAGTCCATTTAAGCTCATGCCTACTGCTTCAGTGACTCCATCCAGCCACCTCATTCTCTGTCGTCCCGTTCTTCTATTGCCCTATCAAACAGCAGAAAATGCTAATAAAATCTCATATTTGCTTTATGTAGATGATCTGAAACTTTATGGAAAATCATAAATCAAAATCCAATCATTACAAACACTGTAACAACGTTTAGCACAGATATTGCAATGGAATTTGGCATAGAGAATTGTGTGGTGGTAGCAACAAAGTGTGTTAAATCAGGAACAGTAATGGAATTGAAGTGTTGAATGTTGATAGGCCAAACCATCAGGACGAAGCCTCCTAGTATTCAGGCAATTATCTACAGTTAGATAATATGAATTATAGACAGGGTCAATATGGGATTAATAAAGAATACATCCAAATATGTGAGAAAATTGCCAAACTGAATGGTGGAAATACCATAAAAGCCATCACTACTACAATCGCAAAAATTATTAACTGGACACCAGCTAAACTAGACAGTTTGGACTGAAAAATAAAAAGAATCAATGAAAAAAGTGAATATCAAAATAATGTAATAAAACATGAACAAAATGCTGGCAAGGAAAAGCATTACCTGACTAATTAAAAAAAAAAGGTTGAGGGGAAACTGGATAATGATAAAACCTGGTAACGGCTTGCAACATTACATTAAAAAGAAACAGAAGGCTTAATTTTAGTTATGCAAGAACAAGCTATTCGAAACAATGCAAAGTAATGCAAAGTAATAGCAGGGGATAATAGAATAGATTCAATAGAAGACAAAATACAAAAATGTGAAAATCAAATTTGAAAGATAAGGTAGTGGACCCAGTGGTTATCAACACAATGGATCCCATCCCAAAAAATCTTGGTGAAAGCTGAATATAGAAAAGAAACAACTGAAAATCAAATTGCCAACTGGAAGAGTAAGTGAATACATGGTCAATACTTCATCTTTCAATTTTGATTTTCAGACTTTAAAGTCAAAACTTAATGCTTTAATATACTGTGTGGATTGTTCAATAGCACCAACTAATTCAATTAAATATCAGAGGTTTTTGAAGTATGAAAGTGATGACAGAGAAAGTGTATGCTTCACTCATAAAAAATGTTTCTGCCATGCTGCTTTTAGGTGTTTTTGAAAAATCCCTTATCATCTGTTTTCATCACCATTTCACATACTAAAGCCTTCATATTAAAGTAAAAAATAGGAGTTCTTTCTCTCTGTTTTAAGAGATAAAAATCTATTTCAAGGCATATTCACTACAATCATATTATTTTACATCCACACTAAGCAATTTAATAAATACAGGCATAATGTTCATATTATAGGCCAAATATCATACTGAAACTTAGCTATTTAATATAGTCTAAGAAATTAAACCAATTTAAGCAAACTCTGAATAACTGAATTTGTTGTAAAGGAAGCATCTATAATTAGAAGATCATAGTTTATGCAAAATGTTCATGGGAAATTCAATAGTTGAATATAGAAAATTGTGGCTTTATATAGATATCTCTATACTTCCTGCAAAGTAAGAACTGTTTATTGGATCAAGGAGCTCAAATAAAAGAGCATATAGAACACAATTGTGGTATCTGTCTAATCTTGAAGAAGAGAATATTCTATTCACACTCATTCTCTTCCCACTCTAGCCTTATGCTATCCTTTATTGCCTTTTTAATTTGATGCAACACATATATACACAGCTAGAGTAATACAGAAAGGAGATTTTAGATCCTGGATTTATGTGTTTTATGGGAATCCCTCTTGAGAGTTCCTGTTTATTACTTCAGTCGTGAAGCAAACAAATAGCTTTTGTCTACCATATATGCACTGCCAATACATTCCTTTATCACCATTTATATCTTGAAATCATAAAGCAAAGCATACTGAAACAGAGTACAAATCGCAGTATGTTTTATTTAAACATATTCCTGCTTTTTAAACCAGAATCTCCACCAAATACTTTTTGAAAATATTACTTCAGAATTACTTAACTTGTTTACCTTAAATTACTTAAAAAGTAATCACCTACTTTAAAGTCACTGAAATTCTACAACCATGGGAATTAAACAGTGTTTGCTTGTACTATTAAAGATTTGCATAGTATAATAAGCTTTTCCAGATTATCATCTGAGCAGCTGGAATGGACTATACAGATAGTCCAGCTGCATCACTACTTAAACACTGGTATCACCAAAAACATTTTGCATCCAATATCCAAAGTGCTTATATTGAGGAAAAATGCTCAGATATGAAATAAATACCGTAACAGGGCACAGAAGAATTTTCAAGACTTACTTTATTTTTATTTACCATGTCTTCCTGAAAATAAGACCAACCCAGAAAATAAGCCCTAACCTGATTTTATGGTGTGTGCCTAATATAAGCCCTACCCCAAAAATAAGCCAGGGGATGAGCATGGCCAGCACAAGAGGTGGCAAGTGGGTGGGGGCCGACGGTGTCCATCGAGATCACCTGCCTACCTCTGTGCCTCTGCCGCTGCCTGCTGCCAGTGCTGCTGCAGAAGCCTCTCGCAAGCCAGGCAGCCGCGCAGCACATCCAGATCGCCTGCCTCCCCCCCCATGCTCTGCCTCCGCCTGGCTCCGCCATGCATTTTTTGCCCAGAGGGAGAATGGAAGCTTCATCTGCTTGCAAATGGGCCACTTTGAAACAGAGCGAATCACTCCATTTCAAAGCACCCCATTTGCAAGCAGACAAACCTTCCAGACATGGGCAAAAAGTGTTTGGGTACCTATGGGGCACTTGGAATGGAGAAAATTGCTCCATTTCCATACACTCCATAGGCACCCAAACACTTTTCACCCGGACAGAGAAATGATGGAGACTGGAAGCTGATCTTGGGAAAGGTATGAAAGAGCTGTTAAGAATCAGGCTTTCAACAGTGATGTCAGCCTTTTGAAGATAGATAAAAAACTGATGCCAGAAGGATTACCAGAACTCTACTGAATCACAGGATATATTAACAGAGTCTTGAAACTCTGTTAATATACCCAACTCAATGACTTCTCCAAGATAGGTCTTAGATCTGACCTTGGAAAAGGTTTGAAAGAACCACTAATAGAAGAAGGTAGGAGTGAGCCATTAGATGGAGCCTTAGAGAAGATATAATGACTTCCTTCTTCCTTCCTCTTTTAATGGTTCTCTCATATCTTTCTCAAGGTCAGATATAAATTTCTTTACAATTTACAAAGATAATCAAGCAGAGGATTTGTGAACATCTAGAAATGAACAAGGTGATTACTGGAAGCCAGCATGGTTTTTGTTAAAAACAGATCATGTCAGACATGACCACTGGACCCTCTCCAACAAGATGCAATTCAATGGTGAGAAAAGGTCCTGCATTTAGGAAGGAAAAACCAAATGCATAAGTATAAAATAGGAAGTACCTGGCTCAACAGTAGGAACTGTGAGAGTGACAAAGTGTCCTAGTGGATTGCCAGTTAAATATGAGTCAGCAGTGTACTGCAACTGCCACCAATGCAGTTCTAGGCAGCATCAAGATAAAGGGAAGTAATAGTACCACTTTATACTGAATTGGTGAGACCACACTTGGAATATTGTGTGCAGTTGTGTGCTGACACCCTAGAGAGAGTGCAGAGAAGAGCAACAAAGATGATACAGGATCTCAAGCATAAATCATAAGATGAATGGCTAAGGGAACTAGGTATATTTAGCCTAATGAAGAGAAGGTTCAGGGGAGACATGGTGGCAATTTTCCAATACTTGAAGGAATGTCACAAGGAAAAGGGCATCAATTAATTTTTCAAAGCACTTGAGAACAGAACAAGAAGCAATACGTAGAAGCTTGACAGAGGGAGATTCAACCAGGAAATAAGGAGGATGGAATAAGGTCTCCTGCCTTGGGCAGGAGTTGAACTAGAAGACCTTCAAAATTTCTTCCAACCATATGATTCTTTGAATTTAACAGTCATAAACAAAAAAAAAACAGTATCTGGAAAATGTTGTTACTGGGAAAACAGAGCACAATAGTTTATAAGACAATACTAAATGAAAGCATTTTAGTAGTTTAAATTCAACCTGCAATCTGCAAATTAAAGTAGCATCTCTATCAAGTTATTAAGATGGGATAAGATAATATTATTTGGAATAGGTTTTGAATCACTGTCTCAGTCAAGCAATATCCATACTGGAGAGCAATAGACTAATTCTAGGCTTCCAAACATTGATATGTTGATATAACTGTAATGAGGAATGTTTTATTTCATCTCAACAATAGTTGGATGATATCAGAAAATACTTTAATTTTCTCATGGGGATTCTGTGTGAAGCTGAAAAACAGTTCAGAGTCTTTCTGAAGTCCACAAAACTTTGGCATAGGAATGCATAGAACTGAATTATTAGCAATCCTGCTGGTCTCTATCATTCATAGTACACATAAACTAAATTGTATTGTTATATGAGTAAACACTTCCCTTTGGGGTGAAATATTATGTTTTAATAGAAGGAATACATTTAATTGTTGTAACCTATACCTTTTTTATTGTAGAATATTATTGGGTTTCACATACTAGAAACCAAATAATGCAGTACAAATGTCAGACAGAGTAGTGGAAAATGGCTTTTGTTTGAAGATTTAATTCTGTTATTGCCATTCCACTAGGTGTAGAATGATAATCATATCATTCGGATACTTTGAAATGCCATCATTCACAAGAGACAACTGAAGTGCAATAGAAATACACAATGCTTTATCCACCACTAGATGTCAGCACCAGTTTATTTTTCAAATTATCAAAACAGAAAATTGCCTTTAAAATGAGAATCTTAACCATTCAACAATTCCAAACTTATCCAGATTTAGGTTTTATATTCATTTCATTTCATTTCTGTATGTTTTGGTCCTCCATAAAAGGTTTAATTCACTGCTTCCATTAGTAAAGGGTGGGGCAAAAATCCCCCTCCTTCATGTTCGGAAGTTTTTTTTCCCAGGAAAGTTAATAAGTAGGATAGAGAAAATTGATAATATTACCCAGATTCAAACATGCTGTTTACAATCAGCTTAAAATAGTGCTTTTTGATTTCAGTTGCTTGTAGCTTGGGCTAGACTCTGAAGTTAGGCTAGCCTTTCTCCTGTTGGTATAGATTGGTTGGTATAGGTTGGTATAGAATGTGCAAGTATACCAGCCAGTTACGGAAATGAAGAGGGCTTTAGAAGAATATCTGAAGACAGTGAAGAAAATACACTGAATCTAGCATACCATGAAGGCTTACTGAGTACCAGTTCGGAGAGACCAAACTGTCCCACAAGGAATATCAAATAAAGAATAGAAAAGAGATATGGCAAGACAAAGTATTATGCGGCCAGTACCTTAAAAGTATTAAATCAGGCATATTACAAGTTCTGGAAATGGTAAGAGCAGAAAAAAGAGACAGAGAGCCTAGTATAAGATCAAGCTGCAGAAGATCAAGCCTTTAAAAAAAATGCCTACAAAGATAGAATTGAGAAGGCATCAACAGATAGCAAACAGATTTGCAAAGAAGCTGAAGAAACAATGGACCACCTAATTAGCTGCTGCAACATCACATAGACTGACTAAAAACAATGGCATGATGAAATAGCATTAAATACCATTTGTTTGCAAGCAAGAACTGGTAGGATCACAAAGCAGACAATGTGATAGAAAATCAAGAAGCTAAAGTGCTCTGGGACTTCAGAAATCAAACAGACTAGCATTTGCCACATAACACCCCAGACTTAACAACTGTCTGGATAGTAGACATGGCAGTAACTGGAGACAGCTTATATAATTTTGTTATTGGTGGAGGAAATGTGATCACATACGGTAACTATAGTTATACTCATAGCCCATACTTATGTATTTCATTTGCCTTTAGCTTATTACTCTCTGTGAACTAATCACTATGGTTTGCATATCATAGAGAATGACTTGGCCTTATCGATAAACGAAGCCACTATAATTTAATACTGCAAATGACAATTAAAGCAAAATCTGGATGGGATGTGTGAACCAGTCTATCTTTCTGTCTGCTTGCTCAAGTGGTAATATTCTAAATGGCCAGGGCTTACATCCCTTCAAAAAAGATTCCTGTGTTAAGCAGAATGGGTAAGCTATATCCATAGACTGTTCTATCATATAATTCTAAGATCTCTGCAGGATATGCAGTTATTATAATATTTCCTAAAGGTATTGTATGATAGAACACATTTTATCCATGGAAGTTTTGTCTCTCTAAGCCAAAGCATTCTTAGAGAAACAGTATGGAAGCTTTTTTAAAAAAAACAAACAAACACAGTATATTTATATTTATTATGTGAGGTAACCATGATTTAAGTAGTGAATTTCATTTTTTTTTCTTCTGGAAAATGGAAAGAAATGAAAGTGAATGTTTGACAGAAAAAATAACACCAAAGGAAGCAAAATGTGGTTGCTGTCTATATATAGTTATGAACGGGACGCATCTGATTTTTGTTGGAAAGGCAACATCTGCAAATCTATTGGAAGCAAGTGCTTTCCACTTCTGCTAGAATGAGACCCATCTGGACTGAGATAATGATCAACACTGACAAGCTGCTGGGGAAAGCTTTGACATGTTCCCCCAGCTGCAGGAAGAAAATTATGATCCAGGCTGCTGGAGGGAAGAGATGTTTAAAATGCCTCTTAAAAGTCCAATGCACTTATTTTATTTTATTTTTGAGAGAGAAAAGAAATGCTTTAGTAACTGATGGGAGGAGAAACACAGGTGAGTATGATCTCTTGGCCTAGTGAACACCAAATGACCCATATTTTAATGACAGATATAGGTTAGGGCAATGGGGTATTACTGAAAATATTTGCTTTTATCACTGGACCATCAAGGAAGATGACAACATTATTAACACACACAGTAACCCAAAACCTACAAAACTGTAAAAAGGAGGGAGCTATCCAGTAAAAGACTTACAGCAATGGGGATATTATATACAGTGGAAGGGTAGGGCTTTTCTCAAATTATATTTCTCCAAAGGACATCTGAATAGATGGGATATAATATAAATTATATCATTTTATAAATTAAGCTTGCAGAACTTGAATGGAAGATTTTTGACATCTATTGTGAATATATCTAGTTATACCCCCTTTCCCTTATATACATTTTGAATATAATGGACTTATTTGAGCTTACATACATTCTGAATATATATAAATTTGAATTTATTAACAATAAAATCCAAATGCTATTATTTCTCTTAATGAATCTTTTCCTATGTTGCTTTATCATGGTGAGGTTACCTGCAGGTAGCAGTGAGATTTCTGATCACCTATCTTTTAAGTTACCCAACTACTCCCAAGATACTGTATATTTCAGAATGTATATCCATACATACCGATCACACTATTTTCCTTCTGTTAAGCAACATTATGCAGTGTCTACAACAAAAACAGGAAACAATCTAAGCAACCCTGGGAAATTTAAATGGCAGCTCAGTCCACAAATGGTTGTACTTTGCCGTACTCAATTGCACAGAATAAACTACTCAAATAACAAAAATTCAAGTATCAGCAGAACTGAGACAGGAGCTGAGATTGAATGTTCTATCAGAATGATGAGAGCCTTGACAGAAGGCTACATAAATGTGGCATGGCACAATCATTTCTGAGATAGAAGCAATTTCAGACTAAGGAATCTCTCTAAGAAGACTGGGAAAAGGTTGTCAAGGAACAAAAGCTAGAAAGTTATGTAGGTGACAGACAAGCCTGATAAATAATTGGAAGGCTTTCGGCTTTATAAAAACATTAGAGTAAAAAGCATGGTAGAGCTAAAGACATATACTTGTAGATCAAGTCATCCTGATCTTGTTATATTGCTCAGTATGTTTCCATAACCTTTACACAAGGTGATTATAAAACTACTTTGATGCGCATGCTTGCAAACATCCTATGTTTAAGGTTTTATGCAACAGGTTTCCAGTCACACAGCTGCATGCAAATCTGTTTCCAACTTGCAGGCAGGCCTTAATACTGAAGACAGAATGCTTCCCATGTCCCTGAAAAGATTGGCTTTTGATTATGTGCCATTCCCACAACAATAATCTTCATAGGAAGAGGGCTTTGTAAGCATAGAGATAAGAAAGAGAAGTAAACTAACCAGAACATAGATAATGTAGATAACATACATATAGGTCTTTGAGGTGTACCAGACAAAATTGGACATGTACATAGGCATCGCCTACTAGCCACAATTATAAAAAAAAATTAGAGTTCTTGAATCCTGACAGCATATACATAAGACATGTGTCATGACACACATTTTGTCATTTGCCTCTCTCTTCCCATAAAGTATATTTAAAAGGCAGTGCAGTCTTTGACTGAATATCATCATCATTTTAGCCAATGTCTATCCACCTCAGGATGAAAGCCTCTTCTGCATGTTTCAAGGTTGTACTTGCATTGTGGAAGGAATAGACCATATTCTGCCATGTCCAATACAGGTTGGCAGTGTATTAGTGTTAATCTGGGGTATCCATCATGGCCTGTTCACCTTGGGACAGCCTTCTGGACATATATATGTCTGAAGTCATAGCCCTCAATTTGATTTACCCACACAAGCCCTTCACCTTGTCAAGGCCCTGATCATAGAAGAAGTTAACTGAATTTATTTAGGAATTCTGAAAAACATATCTTGTGGTAAACTAAGTGAATTCCTAAATAAAAGCAAATATGGAAATTATCCTTATAAAATAGCTGAAAAGTCCCTGTCTTATTTAATAGAAGGATGGTAACAACTGTTATACATTACACTCACCTAATTCTGATGGTCCTCAGCAAGTTTCAGCAAACTATTCATAAATGCTTTCACTATCAACAAAGCAAATGTATAATTACTAATACTGAAATCTGATACTGCCACCTCTTAAATGACCTCACCACCTGTTTAGTTATAAGGATGTCACACAGTGGCTTTCTAGTCAATAAAATAAGAAAAAAATGTACTTGATCTTGTCTATTTATAGATGCCTGGTTCTTCCAAGAGCCTTGTCAATTTGATTTTAATTAAATGCTTTAGTAAATATCCAGCACGGCAGAGGCTCAATATAGATTGAAAAGATAATATTAGTGAAATACAGCAACCAACCAGATTTTTCTCCTGTTTATCTAAATGAACAAAAAAAATTTCTGTGGAAACCTCAAAGGGACATATAGACGCTGAGAACAATAAGCTCTTATTTTCAGATAGTCTAGTCAGCACAGTATTCTTTTAGCACTTCTATCCCAGTTTACAAGTACACATCTTTTATTATAATGTTCATACTGAAATGGGAAGATTTTGCAAATCAGTAATCATCAGCAGAAATGTGTGATTAACCTTTTGTCACCTGCCACACAAGGACCCTATCCAAGATATCTATATTTTTGAAAGGTATTCATCACTGAACAATTCTTTTTAGTTAGGAAGAAAAACTTTAACGATGCATGGAGAAAACAATAGATACGACCCTACTAACTATATTCTGCATTTTTTTACTTTGTGAGCAACACACTAATTTCTGTTCTGAATTCTGGAATTCTCTGAAATCCATCATATCTCTCAGGCTTCACCTCTCAGGTACAACTACTCTGTTGAACTCACAAGAAATTGAGACATTATTGAACAAATATTTGAAGTCATTTTTTTAAAAAAACAGCTGCTATGATTAAAGAACAAGTCCCATTAATAGTCTTTGGACTGATTGGCTTATCTAAATATATTTTTTTGTTTCTGTAATAATTACATTTCCTGTTGTGCTGTTTTCACTGTGTGATAACTAATTCTCACAGTTTACAACATATTTTTGCATCAGTTTTTACACTGAATGTATTTTGATAAAATGCTAAAGCAAACTATGTTCTTTATAACTCTGAGTTTAATGGTGCTGTTTACACAAATGGAGAGATTAAAATGGAGGGAATTAGTTATTCTGAATATAAATATTTGGCTGGTCATTATCAAAAAAATTGTTGAGATGGCATGTCACTTTGAGTGACAAGAGCTTTGGGGGGACAGTGGAGAAAAATGGAACAATGCCAGCGATCAGAGTTTTGGACTGGATTTATCAGAGGAAGATGGGAAAATGGTTTGGTGATATCTCCACTGAACGAAGAAATCATGACTTGCTCATTTCTTTTAATTTCAGGCAGAAAATATAGTATAAATTAGGTCACAAAAAGCATATTAGTATAGCTGTAAATTCTATCACATGAACAATGTTCTCTATGTTGGTGCAGCTGATGCAAAGTACAGAGGTGCAGGGAATTATGCCTGCCACCAATATAACACTTCTGCTCCACAAGCTGCATTGAATGTAATTTAAGGTACTGAACTTTCTTGTTTTTCTTTGAAGATGTTTCGCTTCTCATCCAAGAACCTTCTTCAGCTCTGACTGGATGGTGGGGAATGGCAGGGTTTATTCTCCTTGCAGACAGCTGGTCATTTGCATTCTTTTGGCAAGTTGTTGAAGCCCCTGGAGGCTTATCTGTGTCATCAGGATCACCTGAGTAGTGCAAATGGGTGTGGAGCCTTCTTGGAACTGTTGAAAGAACTGTGTTGTGGACTGGAGATAGATGATGTCGTATCTCTCTCCCTCTGTTGAGAGAGGGCTGTTCAATTTTGACATTGATGGCCTCTTTGATTCCTCAAACCAGCGGTCCTCTTTGTCCATAATGTAGACTTTGCTGTCTTCAAAAGAGTGACTTTTGTCTTTTAAATGCGGATGGACTATTTTGTTTTTGTTTTATTTTGTTTTTAATTGTTAGGTACCCAGAGTCATGTACGATGTCATATGGGAAACTATACAACTATATTAAATAAAAACATTTATTATTGTTGGTTGCACAGTCAGCCACAATCATTCAAATTGGATTGAGTTCTTCCTAAGAACCTGGGATACACAGACATTGTTGTTTGATGGTGTTAAAGGTATTTTTCACATATGTCTGAAATAATTATGTACTTTATTTATGGGGAATAACATTGAAAGAATGATTAAACTACCATTGCACTATACTTGAAGAAGTATTTTTATCCCTCATTTCTTATTTAAAAGGGCAAAGATGTTAATAAAGTACCATATGGTCCCTGAATTCTAGGAAAGGCAATAGATAAGTAAACAGCTTTGGCAAGTCAACACCTCTGGTTCCTATTTGGCAAACATGCTAGCCATAGTTACCAAAAAGTTGAGGGGAGCTTTCTGTGTGGAATAGCACTTCCTAATAGATCTCTTGGGCATTGCGATAGGTAAAGGCTCTTCTCAAATGTATTGCATCAAACCAGTCTCCATTCAGTCTTTTTTTCTAGGTCAAACATTAGACAAAGATTGGGAACACTTTCAAAGCATAACCTCTCAAGCCCAAGTCACCTCCCAGGCCTGTTTTTGTGAGGAAAATAGAAGAAGGAAAGAAAATTAGGTATGTTCTCTGCCTTGAGTTACTTATAAAGTAATAAAGGCAGGATAAAAATCTGATTAAATAAATACTCAACTAATGTGACCATTTTAGAAAAGGACGATCCCTACTGCCTTATAAAATATTATTAAGAGGGCTTTTTGAAATTCAGCAAAGTGAAACACTCTCCTGAAGCTTTGCACACCTCTAGTACACACCAGCCAAGACTGACCACTTGTCAGACTTCTGTCAGCTACCTCGGCAAGAAATTTCAAGAATACATTCAAAGGCCATGAAACCTCAGATAAATTGGTTTACTGTAAATTAAAACGCTAAAGAAGCATTCAGGAAATCACTTATAATGAAATGGAAGAACTATTTATGGTGAAATCAAAATTCAGATTCTTGTCACTCTTTCTTCTGTTTACATGATGTAAAGTCAATCTCTTCAGGGCAGGAGTGATATTTACATCCATCTTATTTCATTTAAAAGAATGATATGGTAGTAGTATATTCATAATATTCTGATAATTAGAGTTAGTTTCACAGTCAACCAGATGTTTAGACTGGATTTGCATTTTATCCACCTATTGAGTCCTTCCCAAGGACCTAAAATAGGCAGACATTGTTGTTTGATAGTGTTAAATATATCATCCTAAAATGTAAGCCAGGGATGTCAAACTCGCCACGTCACATGACGTGTCATGACGTATCGCAACTTTTTTCTCCTTGCTGGAGCTGGGGTGGGCATGGCTTCCATGAGACACATCCAGCCCGTGGGCTGACAGTTTGACACTCCTGATGTAAGCTGTTCCAGAGCTGCAATTGCAATTGACCAAACATGAACTATTGTTACTACCTTTGCTTACTTTTGCCTCAATCATTCTATTTTTATTTTCAGGTCTTTGTATTATCTTTTCCAGTTCTTTATCTTCTATTCTGCTATCTCCAGGAACTGCTATGTCCACTATCCAGATGTTTTTTTTAATCTACAATTGTTAAGTCTGGAGTGTTATATGGCAGGTGCTTGTCTGTTTGAATTCTAAGGCCCGAGACCACTTTAGCTTCCTGATTTTCTATTATTATTATTCTTACGCCAATCAATCCAACCTAATAATATCTGCCATGATTAGCATTATCCTATAAATTCTAAGAGGGATCTTTCTTCCCCCATCCCAACGTTATTTCTGATATCTTTTAAACTTAAAATGCTTAAATTTAACCCTGCAATTACCATTACCCCAAGCTACCATAATTCTCTGCTACTGTAGTCATAAATCGATGAGGCTGCAGTTCAAATGGCTTACAAATTGTAAGCTAATCCAACCTACTTGAAAATAAACATTACCACAGGAAGCATCTTGGATTACTTGAAACTATGCATCATATTGGCTGAAAATCAACTAATGAATAGTGAGAAATGAATGACAGCACCACCAAAAATGCATGAGATACAACTTTAGAGGCTCCACAAGCCACCATGGGAGGGAAAACATATTTGCTCACCCTTGATTTAATGAATAAGAATAGTTTTGAAGTAGTTTTGGCAACCTGCAATCATAAGATAATGAGCTTCTGTAATTCTCTCTCTGGTGCAGAGAACTAGGCTATGGTTATTATAGCAGTACCACCTGCCACTTTCTTTGTCAAAAATAGAAAAGATGGATTCTTAGACCTGTTCCACTGTGTGCATAATTAGATGCAGGTGTTTTTCCAGATGCATCAATGGACCCCACTGAAGTGATGTATTATTTCAAACTACCTCTATATAAATAATAAGCACTACAAATTTAAAACAAAGTCTGTTGTCTTTAAAAAATAAAAATTCAGTTCCTTTTAATTGTTCCATCCACACAATACTGCCATATGTAATATTTCGTATCCCATAGGCAAGATAATGGCAAATGGTTTGAATTGGAAACAGACTGACTTTAATCATTGTATATATGAACTGTGAAACAAACCAAAAATGTCCTGTTTAGTTATATGAGTAATATGTTCTAGAGAGATGAATATGAAATATATTAGCTGCAAAACTCAATTTTATCATGTCCAAGTTGTACTTATTCCTATACTATTATTTTCTTCCAACCCTTATAAAAAGTTTTGTTTTTATTATTTATTGAGAAAAGACAGTTTGTGTGGTTCTCCCAAATTATGGAAAACTTCAAGAAAAAAAACTTCAATAGAAGTTTTACATATATAACCAGATATATGAGATACAACTGGAATGAGATATACACTGGAATCACCCAATACTTATATCATGTCAAGTGATGACAGTAGAAACTGATCAAAACTATTTCCTAGAAGGGAGCTCCCTCTAATTTTGTACTTCCTCCCTTATAAGAAACCTCTCTAAATATCTACCATCCTGAAGTTCTTCTTAGAATGACAGTCATAAGATGGGAAATTAAATGGCAGCTACTATAGAGATGTGCACAATTGAAGGGTTATACCAGGGTTGGGCAACTCGTGCACTTCAAGTCCCAGAATTCCTGAGCCAGCCATGCTGGCTCAGGAATTCTGGGAGTTGAAGTCCACGAGTCATAAAAGAGCCAAAGTTGCCTACCCCTGAGTTATACCATCCCAAAGACCTGCAATAGGTACAGTGCCTATGGAGATTCTCAGACATCCAGGTCATGGTTGTCCCAAAGGTGCTTTTTCAAAAGGCAACTGGACATTCTTTGTTTTTGCTTGAAGACTGAGGAAGAACTGAAGAAGCTTCTTGGAAGACAAGTGAAACATCTTCAAGCAAAAACAAAGAAAATCCAGTTGCCTTTTGAAAAGGCACATTTGGGATTAGGTACAGTGAAATAATTATTTAGGTGGCAGCCAATGAAGATTTGGCTTCAGTGAGTTTACTATATTTGTCATGTGTTTCTGCCACTAGAAACAGTCTCAGGTTCTGGAAATAATATGCAACCTTTGAAACTGCCACGAAGATTCATTACATGGCATCTTCAGCTAGCAAGCTCAGGAGTTCTTAGACAGACAATACTAGTCAGAGAAACAGATAAATCAAATGTCCTGAAACAAAGTGCCAACTTTATTCTCATGTATTTACAGTTTCCTGTTTGAAGCACTATCCAGCCTTGTCTGAGTTTTATGGGCATGAATCAGTGGTGGGATTCAAATATGTGAACAACCGGTTCTCTGTGTGGATGCCGCTTCCTGAAGTCCATTCTGGTCTTGGGCAACAAAAAATTAGCTACCGGTTCTGCTGAAGTGGCGTGAACCGGCTGAATCCCACATCTGGCGTGACTGAACAGGAGAAATGGCCCTTGTTCAGCAGCTTATCAATATTCAACATGTTTTATTGCTTTGGGGATATATGGGAGCTGAGATATATAGGAATTGTTTTTAATATTTACCTATATAAAATTTAAGATATGTAAACTTATATGAATCTGCTTTTTTGTGATCTTTTTTAGGATACGTTGATGATGATGTGCTCTTGGCCATTCAGCTTATGTCTGGCCAAAGCTATGGAATTTTAAATTCATGATCCATTAACATACTTATCTATCTGCTGAAATAAACTTTAAAATAAAGTACAAATTCTGCAATTTGATTATATCATGGATATGTGGTGCTATAAATCAGGAATTTGAACTTAAATAAAGCATATTCACAATGATGATATAATATAGATAAGGGTCTCTTTTATCCTAGGTTTTTAAGGTGATGTTAGGATTATGAAAAGTAATGGTAATTGCAATCATAGTAATTTTAAAAAATCGGCAAATTCATAGTAAATATTTATATACCAAACTATTAGTGTTCATATTTATTCAAATCTTATGGTATTTAATTAAAAATTGTCCATCACACACAAAGTAAACATTTTGTGTGAAACCAATTTAGTGATACTTTTTGCTCAATTACTGAATAAAATTTCAATCACTCAAAAAAAAAAAGAAACATTTTTGAGACCATGGCAAAAGGACATGTTTTATTTTCAAAAGAGACATAAACATCTTAATTTTATAAATCAAAATGCATAAAATATAATCTTAAAGGAAGTTCTTTAAATATTGTGGTTGTCCTTTCCCATAGCTTCTCCAGAGCAGCAAATCTTTCTGAGAGGTAATTATCAAGTATGGAATTTACCCTTCCTCAATTATGTGTACATTTTCCTCAAGCTGTCTGCTAGGACCCTAAAATCTTTTTCTTGGCTATTCATTATTAAACATATTTCTATGCTGCCACAACCAAGCATCTCTCAATGGCTCAAATAGAAAAAATACAATATACAACATGACCCATACAAAAATGGAAACACAACCCATGTCAGGTTAACCATCAACTGGAAAATATAATTTAAAGCATAGTATGCATGACTTTACACTAAAGTATGTTGATATATATACAATGGAGATTACTAAAAAAATGAATTATATTGTGCTGCTTCTGATATAATTACTTATTTAAACAAAGAAGAGCTAGATTGGACTTCTCTACAATCACCTTTGGCTCCCAACTGTCTCACCCCTTTAGGATACAATGACATTGTCCCCCCCCCCACTATATGTATTCAGCTTGTTACTTTTAATAGAGCATTTAATAATCATTTTCTTATTTAATTTGTGTACATACTGTAATGTAATGGTTTTAAAACTTATTGCTAGCTGTTTGCTCTAAAAGCTCTCTCTCTCTCTCTTTCTCACACACACATACACACACACACACAAAGAGAGAGAGAGAGAGAGAGAGAGAGAGAGAGAGAGAGACAGAGAGACAGAGAGACAGAGAGAGACAGAGAGAAGGAGGGGGGAGGGAGGGAGGGAGGGAGAGAGAGAGAGAGAGATTCAAAGTAGTTGCAGGATTAGTCTACATTGTGGACATAGTTAAAAGTGGACTATACACATATGGCTGGAACAACCAAGCTTTATACAGCTGAGCAAATGGGTCTCCATAAGCTAGTTTTTAAAATAGCTCTCTTTGTGGCATTCTTCCCCTCCCCATTCTACTGCACCTCATCCCATCCTGCAAGTAAGTNGGAAAGTGTCATGGGATGTTGAAACTGAAGATCATGTGACCCCAGCAGCAGTCAGTACCACTGAAGAAGCTACAACTTCCTCAAATTTCATTACTTCATGAGTTATGGTCCTGGATATTGCACACATTCTGTTGTTTTCTCCAGAAGGAGAAGAATCTCCCTTATTTAGAAAAATAACTTTCAATCTAATAGAATGAAAGCCTGATGGTAAAAGTCCATGTCTGCAGCTATTTCTTCAAATGAATGAATGAATATTTGATAAAGTCATTGATTATAAAAAAAGAAAAAGAAAAACATGGAGGGAGGCAGGAAGAATTGGTACACAATTTTCATCTGTTCTTCCATTCTTTGTTTCAGTGATTAGAAGCTGGTATTCTTCATCCGAGCAAAGTAATCTTGTGCGATGATTTTCAAAATTATCTTGAATATTTTTGCTGAGACTTTCCTAAAAAGGAAAAAAAACTAAGGTATAAACTAAACATGGGGAATTTAGCCAAATGATTAAATTTGTCCCTGAACAGAGTTTTATAAGAGGCAACCGCTTAGAGTTACCTATGCCTGCTCTACTTGTAATACGAGGAACTACATCATAGCTATCCAAGGTAGAATGATAGGGGTGGGGGGAGAGAAGATCTTTTAAATGGGGAAAGCAAAGCCCATTTTCAAATCCCTTGATATATCAATTATTGTTTATGCACCCTCAGGCAAATAATTACAAAGCTCTGATTTCTACAATTAAAGCTTCAGTCTGAACACTTTTTTGGTTTGGAACTTAACATCATTGTGATGAATATAAAGTATCTGGGTTATAATTATGATTATTTATTTGCACTTTATTGTACTGAAATTAATCACAGCCAAATAATCTGCTATAAAAGCTTTCCTGTTATTTTATCTCTGCATTTGAAAATATGCCAGAAGCTCAAAGATGGGCAATTTTTAATGAGCTGTTTGTAAAAATGAAGGAGCAAAACATTCCCCAACCTCCCTTGACTTCTATACAAACTTTGAACAGATGTTCTCTCATAATTTTTTACAAACACTTTCTTGGCTCATCCAGAATGCTCTCTTAATGTGCATTCTTTTAGTTCATGAGGGTAGCACTAAAATTATGCCAACATAATGTTTTCTGTTCCAGAAGCTCATCTTTATCCTGTTTTAACAGCAAGGCAATCAAGTGGTGCTCTTTAATATTTTAATTCAGAATAAGTTAAGGGCAATGATTAGTGGCTGGGTTTCTCTCCTACTAGCCTTTCCACTCTCACATGTAAGATGGGAAAACTATGAGTTCCTCTCCTTAATGTAGCCAGGAAGAATTGTGTGGTAGAACCTCACACTTTTCTTACAATAAAAGCTATTATAGCTATGTGGACAGTTTATTAATCACATTGAAAACAACATAAATATCCTGTAATAAAAAAGAGGGGGGAGAGTTGACATATTGATGGCATCAAGAAGGGACACAAGATGAAGCAAAAGAGTGCAGAAAGAAAATACCAGTTAAACTTTCTTCTATTTCACCCTGTTTCCAGTTGCCCCTTTTTTTTGACAGATTACTATGAAGATCAGTGCTTGTTGTTGCTCACAATGGGAGCGGTAGTAGAAAGGAAGTTTAATGAACTTGCTGGAGTTCTTCATAACAATTTTCTATTATCAATCTTTAATCCAAATCTCTGTGGCTTTCTCTGTGGAAGCAAGATATCATGTCATCATTTGGGACATAGAATGAGGGAGCTGTAGAGTTGGAGAGGCAACATGGAAATGAAGGTCTAGAGTCTAGAGAGAGAAGAGGATCCAAAGAAATAAATAAAAAGATTCATGTTTTTATATCAATAAAAGGCTGTTTGCTACTTGCTAAGCTTAACTGAATCCTGAATTAATTATTTGGAGAAGTTAATAACAGCTACATGGTCAGATAAACACACCATCATTTTAGTCTCAGCAGGGAGACAGTTAATTTTGGAGTAGTAGAGCAATTAGGTAATAACAAAAATGATTGCAGTCCATTCTCCACAGACACTGGAGGAAGGCAAAAGGAGATAAGTTTGTATGCATTAGCTGAATTTTGCTCACTTAGTTATCTTCTTGGAAAAATCTTTCTACCTGTTTTAGGCTAAGAATAAAGAGAAAAGTTGATATAGCTCACAAGAAGATTCTTGCCTGCTGTATCTCAGAACTCAGAATATTCACAATATTTCTCATGCTAAAAATATGTCTTTTCCTTTATCACCATAATTGTTCCATTGCATCATACCTGAGATTCATTATATTATGCAAGGAAATAGATAAAATAGAGAGATGGATAATAGATGATAAACAAACAGATACTTTTGGAAGATGTTTAAACCCCGTGCTTTTTATTTGGATTATATTTTTCAGATGAATGGCATCCTTTTGAAAAATTTGCTGCCAAAACTCTGGGCAAATGACTATTCTTGGAAACAAAAAGTTTTTCATGCAAACTAAAAAGACATTTTGCCTCTAGTTGAGTCAGTAGAAATTACATTTATCTCAGCAGGAAGACTTTGCATATTTAATAAGTATTTCAATTGGAAATTTTCCATGTAAAGAACTGCCTCATCTGATTATACCCATTTTATATCAAGGTTAGAGGGTGGGGAAAAAGATATAAATTATTCCAAAAAATTAGGACAGGCAATGAAATTGTTTCTATTGTTTGGTTCTAAAGTAGAATGATTTTTTAAAAGGGGGGGTTACAAATAACTAAAGTATTTCCATAACCTAATAATCAATTTAACTATCTTTGAATCAAGTCTGCTGGAAATTTTAATTCAACACCAGTGACATATTTATTTAAATTATTTTAAAATAAACTCTTTAATGTGATATTAATTCAATTTTTCATTGCAATGACTGGACAGCGTATTTATATTGAATCGCATGCTGTTTTGAGGATGTTGAATTTTGATAGAAGAAAACTGTTGAATTATTATTTATGAATTATTGGTTTATGTTTTTAAAACATGTTCAACTGCTCTGAGCCTACAGACTACACAAATCTGCATTGGTTGCTAGATGGCTTCTGAGTACAATTGTCAGTGCTGATTATTACCTATAAAACTCTATATGGCACAGGGCCTGGATCTCTGAGGCTACTTATCTCCAACTGGTTTTGCCCAGCCAGTACACTGCAACAGAGTGAATGCACTCCAGGTCCCCTGCATTAAACATGGTCATCTTATATGTTTCTTCTCTGCTGTGGCACCATGATAAGGATGGTTCTCTGTCTCCTGGGATCCAGAAAGCTTTAAAAACCTGGCTTTGATGCTGGGGCTGGGGTTAATATATTGTTGTTTTGAGAGTGGGCACTGTTTTATTTTGTTTTTGTCATGTTTAGTTCATTGTAATGCAGGCTGTCTCTGTGATTTTAGGTTTTATCTGTTTTTATGGATTTGGAGGGAAGGCTGTATGCTTCCCAGAGTCTATTAAAGTTGCCAGTGTTGAAAGTGTTTTATTATGAGGATTAACAGTTGGAGACAATGGGAGAAAAATAAATGGTAAATTGCATGAATTGCATACATTAGAGAAAGAGAGAACAAATAGGATATAGGATATAAAAGCATGGTTCAGATCAATGCAGTGGTGGGATTCAGCCAGTTTATACCAATTCGGCAGTACCAGTAGCTAATTTTTTGTTGCCCATGCCCAGAATGGACTTCTGAAAGTGGCATCCACACAGAGAACCAGTTGTTGAAATATTTGAATCCCACCACTGGATCAATCCATAAAATAAATCAATAAAAGAATCCTAATTTGCATTTAGCTCTGCTGTTCCTTATGTGTTTTCCAGATTGTAATACTTCTCCCAATTGGGAGAGTTTCCTTACCTGTCTGAAGCCACTTTCAGAAGATACATCTTTGCCTCCTCCAGGGCTTTTTTTCTCATAGAACGCCCAGAACAGAGTTCTGGCACCTTTTTTGGATGGAATCTTATAGGGTAGGCAAGGTGGGTTGTATGACATGTGTGAGTTCCGGCACCTTTTTTTTTTTTAGAAAAAAAACACTGACCTCCCCTCATCCTCTCTTTAAACCCCTCCCTAATGACAATTAAACATGTATGTTCCTGCCTGGCATCTCAGAATTTGAGGTTTTCCAGGTTTTGTCAGTTTTTGACCACTACCTAGATTGACAGGTTTAGAGAGGATTAATTATTTTTAATGTAAACTTCATGGCATGTGACTATTCCCTCTTTATTACCTGATATATATCTGTTGTGTTTACTTTATTTTTGAAAGTTGCAGAGTGTGTGTGTGTATAGTGATGAGGGGAGTTCTTCCTAGTAATCTGGCTCATTCCAATTTTGTGGCATTATGATTCTATCACTGTTTAGTGACTTACAACTCTAATTTAGTTAAACATAAACATTTTCAACATTACTTCAGATGTGTGACCTCAAAAAGAAGACATTTGCATAAAAAAACCATCTGGATTTTTTTTTAAAAAAAAAAATAAGGAACAATAATATATAATACACCACATTTTATGAGAAAGCCATCATAAGATATGCAGTTTTATAAACAGTGTAAGTAGGATTTATTTAATCTTTCACCACTTGTATTATAATTGCTGTGATTTATCTAATCTCTGCTATGTTAACAACTACAGAAATATTTAAAGTTTTGCAATCAAATCCCTAAAACATTCAATGTACTTAAATTTAAGATTTTAATCCTGCAAAAAAGCATTCTGCTGGTGTAAGCACCAAGTACTGGATACATTTGACCTTTAGAGTGGCAAAGCTAAATGCAGTCTTATCCTGTTCTGGTGTGCTGCTGAGACCACAATTAATTAGCAGACAGGAACAGCATTTGTTATGGTCTGTAGACCAAGCAAACTACAGAATGCTGACTGATAATTAGATGTTGACTAACTTAGATTTCTACCAAAGATTTTGGCAGGCACCCAAGAGCTCTGTTCAATTAATGATTGTAATAAATGCTTTCTGGATTGTAAATGAGAACCTAATTAAACTAACACCTGTCACAGGTGTTCAATACCACTGACTATGTTATAGTTTTGAATCATCTATCTAAGGGTTTTTCTATAAGACCTGCTACAAAGGGTGGAAAATACTTCTGCAGTTGTATTAAAAAGATTTGAATGTACAACAACATGATCAGAGTCAGTTGGGTTGGGATAGATGGCTAAAGAAACCAAATAAATAAGCAAAAAAAATCATCTTCAGCTTGCCTTATTCCCAACATGGGGGCAAGTTATGATTATTTTTTGTCATATTTGCATCTGCACAAGCCTGGCTCTGTGATTTCTCATTCTAACTCTAATTCCTACCTACACATGCAAAAGATATACTTATCAATAGTTAGGATAAGTGATAGCTGGTTAGAGATTACTGATAAGTCACTGGATTTTCCTACCATTACTTCCAAATTGATGGAATACTAATTAATAGTAAACATGCAGAACAAAAATGATCAAATACCGTATGAGGGGGTCAATGGATGAAGTTTGTACAAGAAATTTATCAGTGGAAACCAATGGACTTGAAAAATCACATACAGAAAATAAATAGTACTTGCTTTTCCAATATAGGTGGGAGAGTAAAGAAGCCAGGAAATCCACCAATTAGAAGCGGAGATAACTGCAGTGTGGACACAATATCTGACCAGTATTATTGCCAAAGCTAAAGCACAAATTGAAATCTGAACAATAAGATTACTTTAAGCTTGGGTTCATTTGTAGCTAGTTTTACCATGGGAGACAAGCAATTTAAGGAAGCAAGTCAAGAAGATCTTTAAAAATAGGCCTTAGAGCATTGTTCTTCAAGTGTTTAATATTATCAGGTGAAACTATTCCAAAGGTAGCATTCATAAATTAATTTATTTTCAGTAAGTTTATTCTAACTTTATAGAATGCCCCAGATTCAACTTGTCACATTCAATTAAATTTATTTTGAATTTAAGAAAGAACAAGGGGAAATAACTTACACAAACTTACTACGGAGGGTTGTACATGGTTATATTTTTCAAAATTTCAACAGCATTTAGAACAGCCTGGTCAACTATAATTTCAACAGGAGGACAACTGCTGAAAAAATTCAGAAATGCTACAGTTTTCTAATTTAGACACTAATGAGACATTAATGTTTAAATGTTTTCTGAAACTTAAAATTGTAACTTTAACTTGAAACAGTTCTACAAAATCAGAATCTGTGTCTTTCAAAAGGCATAGGAACAAAATTGAATAGCTTAAAAGTACACTTTAATGATTAATATTATTTCTTTATTTATCAAATTTCTACACTGTCCATCTCACCTAATACATCTCTCCATCCGTCTGCAACATTCTTAGCTGTGCAATCTGAAAGTATAATGTGAATTCCGTCATGAAATTTTCCTTTTGGATTTCACTGAAGTGTGGGAAGCCAGGGACATTGCTCATCTCTGTAGTAATCATTATGCAATGAAAGACAACACATTTTCACATGTTTCTTGATCACCTTGTAACTGAGTTAGTTCTAGAACATTACACTAGCCCAATGATAATTTGATCAAAATATTCTCTTTTGAAAGAAAGATAAAAAACAAATTCTTTGCAATAAATTTAATGACAATCATTACAAAGAAATGCAGGAGAATTTCTATAAATTTATAGCTTCAACTTTCCTAATAGATGGCTACCCTAACTCTGACTTTATAAGGAAGTGTTTGAGGCTGTTTTCTTTTTTTCATAAATAAATCCTATTATTTACTTGAAATTTTTCTGGTAAGTTGAAACTGTGGATTCAGCTCTTACTTCCCATAGCAATGGAATAAAAATGCTCTATCACCTATGTTATGGCCCATTAAATATTTAGATAGTACAACCACATCATGCTTTAATGCACTTTTTCTCTAGGCTCAATTTACACAACTCCTTCAAATTTTCCTTAGTATACTTAGTCCTTTGAGAATATATTTCTCTATTGAGGAACATGACTTCAAATCACTTTTATTGAAGGCAAAGGCAGATCACATCAGCTGGTTCTTCCTTTGATCTCCATAAAGTCAACTGAAAGTGTGAATTGAATTTTATACAGACACAACTATATGCTTTTAAAACTGCATGTGTTCAGCTATGTATGTGATCACTTTTCTTGGAAGGTATTTATTTATATATTTGCTAGTATTATATCTTGCCTTTTCCTCAAGGAATTTATTGTTAGTGTACAGAAAATTCTCTGCTCCATTTTCCCACAATTGCAGGCTGAGCGAAACTGTGGTTGATCCAAAATTATTCAGAGAACCTCTGTATTTGGGGGTAGAGTTGATCCCAAGTCTCCAAATTCCTTACTCAGTCCATTAATCATTACACTTCAGTGACATCTTCATGGATATGATTACACATCTTTAGAGTTCCTTCACACTTCTAAATCCACAGTGCGTCTTTCTTTATATAGATGTACCATGAAAACTATTCCATCTCCTTCAAGAGCCCCGTCCCAGCAAATGTGAAACTGACTGACCCAGGAGTCAGACCATGTTATCAGCAAACCATCAAACAAAAATGTCAAAGAGGCTCAAAGAAAAGTTTCCCAAAACAAAAGTTCACATGGATTTGAATTTTATAGCGCCCATTCAAGATATAAGATAGGAATCAAAATATGAGTCGGCAGCCTTGCATGGAGAGCACAGAGGAGCAAACAGCTGTGCAACTGGCTGATAGTCTGAGAGCCCTCCCTTTGGCTTTCATCCTCATCTCCTAAAATTTTAATTTTTGTATACTTTTTTATATTTTAACATTTTACTGGACATTGCCCAGAGTCCCTCTCTGAAGAAAATAAGCAGTTTAAAAATGTGGAAAAATAAATATATAAATAAAAATATGCCTACAAAGAGTTTGGGCCAGGGGCATCCTTTAAAATACAACTTATCCACATAAAAATTTGTAATAAAAAAATTAAAACAAAAATTCCTCACACTTCTTTTTTGATGTAGGCTCATCACCATCTGTTATTTTACAATATTATTCTTGTGAAAGTCAGTAGATTATCTGATGGTTAGATGAGTATATGTTGGATTTAAAAGGCAGCTGTAAGGACCCGCTTCAAAATCTCTTCCCAAGAAAGAAGAACTCTTGGAACAGATTCATCCCAAAAGAAACTTTTATTAGGAGAAGTTATAGCAGGCATAGAAGGCAGGATCTGAGGGTTTCCTGCTCAAATCAATAGGTTAAAGGAGCAAAAAGCAAACCCCACCCCAACAGTTCATCCAGTCAGTTCAAATGGGCTAATCCCCAGATGTTAAGTCCGCTGTGGGAACGAGGCTGATGAGACTCCGTTCCCAAGATTGTGAAAACGTTGTTGGGTCTTTGCACCTTCCTATCCGCAGTGACAGATAAGCCAGATAGCCGGAGGCACATTCCTTTCTCACCCCAAGCTGGCATCAAGGAAAGAATAGTTCAAAGAGCAAGCAGATAGAGGAAGCAGAGAGATTACATTGTAGCAGTTAAGCAAAAGCCAATACACATACAATTCCCCCCAAAACCTCCCCCCTCCCTCCAGGAGTTTGGCAGAACCCAGAGAAAGGAAAAGGAAAGGAAAGGAAAAGGAAAAGGCCCCCCACCAAAGAAATGGTTCTGACAGCAGCAGATTTGTTTTAAATTAATTTCTGTAACAAGCAGACCTTGTTTTATTTTTATGCAGTTTAAGTTTCTTTCCTATTTTTTTTCCTTTCCTAATTTTGAGGGGAGGGGGAAGTAAAATTGCTGGACATATAGGTTAACATCTATTGATTAAATTCCATTTTGTTTAAAATTTATGAGTTTTCCTTCCTATCTATGTTTCAGGTAGGTATTTAATTTAAAAGCATTGTTAGAGGACTATTTACCAGATGTAGATTTGTCTTTCTAGGCACAAAAGATCCAGAACCATTGAATAGCAATATGTGCTAAGAACAAAATAATATTGTCAAGAAATGCTCCTTGTGTCTTAGTAATCTTAGTAATTTCTCAGTACATGATCTGCTGTATTAGAGGTAATTTGGGTTATCTAACTCATCCTAATTCTACAGATAGAAATTTCTCCTTTGTTTATAGAAGTGTAAACAGCAATACTTTGTTGCATTATTGTTTAACTTCTATAAATAAAGAAAAAAATCTCAAAGATCACTAATTAATTTCATTCTACATTTTCCAGTGATTTTTCTGAGCTTCTTTTTAAAATCTCACAATATTTCTCCATTTATTGTCATTCTTGATTATCTTTCCTTATCTTTCTTGTTTGATATGAAAGTCTGTGCCCTGTTTTCATGTGTTCTTATTGCCTAAGGCTTTCATCTTGATCTTTTCTTGGCCACTCTAATAGCTTTTTTTAAAAAAAAATCACTTGGTAGTTTTCTTATTTGAAATCTTGGAAGTACATTTTCTGCTTCAGTTTTCACAATATCTTTTATCTCTTACTTCAGCTTTCCGGTTCTCCTTTGAATAAATTTAGTGCATTAAAGTGCACCCAGTACTGATCTCATAGTCTTAGTTGTATCTTTTCAGATCATACCATGCTAACATACTCTTTAATGTTGAATGTTAACCCATATATCTGAACCCGTAATTAATAGTCTTTTCCATAATTTACATCTGGAAAAGTCCTAGCTGAACAGATTTCACTGTTTCTTAATATGTAGTCTCTTTGATTCTGATGTTATTGTTTGGATGTTCATGACTAGAGCCTATATTTATATTGCAGGTATTGTTTAAAAAAACATGTATTTTTACAATATTTCTATTTACCTTTATTATTGCATTTACCCAGCTCAAAACTTTTGTGATTCCAAGTTTATCCATTTTTCCAACTGTAGCTTTCCAGTTATCCATTAGTTATATTACTAGGTTCTTTTCTGATGTTTTATATGGCACCTCTTGTAATTTGCTGTAGAATTTCTCTAGGTCTTATTTTCTTGTATTTGTAGTAGGTGCATATTCATTAATAATTTATTAGATATCCAGTAATTCTGACAGATATTATTATATTTGAGTTATACTTAAGAACATACTTAGCAAAAATTATTTATTTATATCATTGGCAAAAATGCTTTGAATTGCATATCTATCTAATCTAAAGTAACAATTTCTTGTCCATTCATTTCTAAGATTTTTAAGTGAGTACTGTATATTTGAATTATGGATTTGGAGACAGTTATTAAAGGTATCTTGGACTGCAAGAGGAACCAGTTAGTTCTGACCAAATAAAAGCAATAATTAGCAATCGCAAGCTCATTTGGAGCATGTGACATGAACTATATATTATATTTGATAAATTAACTAATACTAGGACATTATTTCAGCTAGAGTTTCAAGGAAAAGCCAGAAATTCACAGAAGACCATAGTAAAACACTGTGTTTCTTCTCTCTTAAATAATAAAAAGTAACTTTTACTTGGTTTATTTCTTACAGAAAACTATTTATCTATAGTACTTGTTGCTTTTGCATAATCTATAGCATAATAAAAACAGATAAATTAACAGAAAGATAGATGCCAGGAATCTGAAACAAATTGAACATACATCTGCACATAAGCACTAACATATATTACACTCACTAAAATATTCAGCTCTCATCTGATGCTCATCTATGAACATGTTGGTTTTAATCATTGCCCTAAAAAACAAGTGGTGCTTGCCAAATCTAAGAGCATCTCTTAACTTTTTGTATCTGACAGCACTGCAACCTCTCATTTGGAGCCAGGGCAGAAACTATTAATTGTCCAGTAAATGAATACTGCTGGTAGATGACATGTTCAAACAGCAAGGACTAACAGAAGCATCAGCTAAAAAGAACATACAATGTGCCTAACTGCTGCATCCTTCCACACCAGTTTTCAGCCTTCTCAGAGTTGCCCCTATAAAGGAGTTAAAGTAAAGCAGTTGCTTCTAGACGTAAGGGATCAAAGGATTGCCACTTAACCCAATTTGGCAGCATGTTCTAAGTAATAGAAGGCTTCCAAGCTAATGTGTGAAATACTAAATTGCTCCCCACCAGTTTTGTTGTTGCCACCATCTTACAAGTAAGATTAGAATATTAAACATTATATCAGATGGAAGGCAAGTATGACAGCATATATTAAGAATATCTTCTATAAAGAAGAACTACTAAAACAGTATGTTTGTGTGTGTGCACACAGTATGTGGGGGGGGGAGGTGGTGCTTACAGAAGGGGAGCTGGTATGATGGATTGCAGTGAAACAGACCAGAGCAGGATAGGAGACAAAGGGAGAGAATAAGGATAGTCACTCCCTAAAATGTCCCAATATATACTTAGGTAAGAGTAGTGAGGTTTTAGTCTGCCAAGATTATGTCTCTCATGTGTAAGCAAAAAATTGAACCTGGCTGGATTGTTTTATGTTGTTCTTCAGCTTAGCTTGAAAACATGCCATGCTATTAATGATTGGAAATTGGATTAGGGTTAGGCAAGATTTTATGTCTAGAAACATGATATATAATTGAATACCAGAGAAATTACAAAATAGTTTCTTACTGAAGAGTATGTTATGCTCCACTTTTTATGCATGATCACATTAGCTTATTTTAATAGGCACTGTAAACATTTTACTGTGAATGTGATTTAGACAGTTAAACACATTTAAGTTCAGTTGATTTTATATGAAATGCATACAGTCCTTTTGGCTTTTATTAATTGGTGATTCTAATGTATGCTGACCAAATCTTTTCAGTTGAGAAACATGCTATCTCCCAAGAGGAAAATGACAGAATAGCTGTCAATAGCATCAAGCTGAATGACTGATATTCTTTCCTGTTCAGTAATCTGAAGATAAAAGGATTGCAATAGCAGCTATAACCTCATATCATATTTGATTTCAATGCTATAAGAAGGCTTGGCATCTTCTCTAACTGATCACCAAAAGACATTGAGTAGGTATAAAAGACTGTTAGTAGATGAGTAGTTTTACATATTCCAAAGTGTCCAACTGATATGCTATTATATTAGAGCTACAAGCCATCTTCCCTCATATCATGGAAAGAAGAATGACCTTTATGATGTAATTTTGTCTATTGCTAAAAAAGGATAAAGAGTTGGAGATCAGCTATCTTGAGTATGGTTTTAATTGGTCAAAGAAGGATTCTTCCAGCTTGATCCCAATATGATTATTACCACAATAAACCTTTGATTTATTATCCCAATTGAGCCCAATATTTGAGCCCAACATTGAGCCTGTACTTCAACATACCTGCCATCTACAATAAGGCCTCAACCGAGAAAGAGGGAGGTGAAATGCATGACTTACATGGTGTCATATTGCTGCTGGGTGCCATGGCCAAAGTCTGCCCTCACTGTCATGCATTCCTATTCCTTGGAAAAATCATCAATTTCTGCTGTATGAATGGAAAGGTCAGGATAGGTAATTTACAACCTCTACCTAATGAATTCCTCAGTTTATATAGCAATGATAAATCTGCTGTAAACGAGTTCAGGAAGAACATCAGACAATAAAACTGCCTTTTCCAAATGACATGGTGCCCAAGAAGTCCTTTCAATGTTTCCCTGCTTAAGTTGGGAAATATTTCTGAAATTATGACCCACTGGGGCAGAGACTGTCATGGAATTTTTTAGATAGTGATACCATGTTGTCCTGAAAAGTATAGCTGACAAAGAGTTCAGAAAGCACCACATGCTTAAAACTAAAGAATGAGTATTTCTTTCATCCTTTCCTTAGCATGAGCAAGTCCTTCCTTAGCCTTAATAATAATTTACAGAAGGAACAATTTAAGTTAACTTTTTTTCATTTAACCACAGGAATAGTATGTTTAAAGTTTCTTTTTAAAGTGGCAGCCAATAATGCTTTGCTAGGCACTCAATCATTTTAAGTGGATATTTTTTATAAATGAATCAAGTCATCCCTTAGGGTTTTCCTTAAGAGGAGGGCAAAGGGCAATGATTTCATAGTAGGTTTTTTTTCTTATATAACAATAAATAACCCCAATGAAAATTTAATTTGTCAAAAAAAATACTTCTGTTAAGCTGATGTCTGATGCCACTTCACACACATTTCAGTCTCAGCTTCAGTATAAGCCTTATTTTGAGGATGCAAAAAAGGAATATTATTTCCAAAATATTGGACTAAAATAATTTTGTAGAGGCATGAAAAATCTGAACAAGGAAACAAGTTTAAGGAAAGGAAATAACTTTAAATAAGTTGCTCGTCTGCAGGTAGAAAGGCCTTTGATCTAGCAGATGCTTCTTTTGGTGCCAGATCAGTGTTATAGGTCATACAGGGATTATTAATAAAATCACCCCCTTAATTTGTAAAATAACGCTCCAAAATATTTAGCCATAGATTATGGTCCATTTTTATCCATCTCTTCTGTGCACAAGAACATCCGAAGACTAAGATTTTTATCAAGTGTCTCAGAATACAAGCAGCAAACGTGCAAAATATAAATCAATTTAGCCCATTCTTTTGTACATGGCCATTTTTCTTTTTATTTTTGATAACATATTAAAAATATTTACACATAATGCAAGTTCATATTATACTTATGGCTTATAAATAAAAAACAAGGTCCAAGAATTTCAAATTGTCTTACATTCATTTGATATAATAATCAGTATTTGAGTCAGTTTGTAATATAATTCCAAATCTTTGGACATTTTGATAAGCATTATGTAAGAGCTGAAATTTAGAAAAATATATTTGTTAAACATTTCAGGTTCACCTGTAATTAAAATAGTTTTTGTCTCAGCAATTGGTGAAAGAAAAAGAAGGAAATAACAGAGCTTATGGAAACATGGCAAAGATAGAATCAAAGTCATGGGTTATTTAGGGAATTCAGATCTCATATTTATCTTAGGCAAGTTGTTAGTCTTCACTTAGTCCAGCAACCTGCTTCATAATGACTAGGTACATATCTTTGGGAAGCTTATGGTGGTAAAATAAATAATAAAAAAATATTAACATCTACCTGCTGTTTGGCTCCATCATCTTGCATTTGATCATATGGCCTTTAGACAAACTTTTGTTTAATTATGTTAACTGATAGGAAGGATTTCTGCAGGCGAAGTTGGTATCAGAATGTTATTGGATAGGAATAAGGGAAAATATGGTGGACAAAGTCAGGATTAACACTTCAGACTTGCCTTGACATAGAGCAAAGAGGACAATTATATCATATATTGCAATATATATGACATCTTCTCTATTTAAATAACATACTGTATATAGAAAGTGAGTTGGACTGAGATGGGCTATTATAGAAATTGAGTAAATTAATTAAACAGAACATGTTTTTAGATTTGAGGTTTGTAAGATATTACAAAAATTGGCAATCTAACAACGATCAAGGCTTTGATCTTTTTCTGCGTGGCATGTTTGAAAGATGTGGCCTTTTCAGATTGCTCCTGTTTCATTCCAATCCTCTTTGGGAGCCACAGTGCTAGCATTTGACAAAGAAGAAAGCAGAATTTCCTATAGAGGTTGCAGCTGTCATTTTCGAAATGGACCTTTGTTAGAAATTTTACTAAGAATGTCACCTTTCCCAGTATACTAAGTATCAGTTTTGTTTTCCCAGTTCACATGTGAGATGCTTGTCCAATTTGTTCTTACGTTGTTAGACACAAAATAGCCATTAGTTAGCTAGGCTATTATATCAAGTTAAAAGAAGAAATTATAGAACCATCATTTCATGGTGTGTTGCATCTACAAATCTCTTGTTATAATTTAATAAACTGTTTGCAATAGTGGCGAATAAACTGTCTTTTTTTTTAATAAACTGTCTTTTTATAAGATCATTACTTTTTGAACCAGTAGTTATACTGTGATAATTTTTGGAAAAGCTTTGTGTTCTATAAAGTTACCCATCCACCACCCAAACTGATCCCTTGGGGGGGAAAATCCTCTAATTTCTTCATACCACTGCTGTTCTCAGGAGGCATTTCCCGCACACTTTTAACTTTGCCTTCATAAATGGAAGAGAGCAACATTTAAAGGCCGGTGGGGATTTCTGTGCTTTTTAGAAAGAAAAGTTGATTTTCTCAGAACTAAGAGTATTGCAAGAAGAGTGTTAAAAACTATAGTGTGAAATGAATTCTTTCTTTCCCTAAGATGGGAAAAATGCCTCTGAAAGTGATAATGAGTATAAAAAAGGATTTAAGATCCAACTTTTAAAGTAGATTTTTAGAACTATTTAAAATTGTATTTTTTTAACATTGCATTATTGGTTCTGTGCATTATTTCACTTATATATGTTTATTTGTTGTGTACTGCTTTGGTAATTTTGGGGCAGGGCAAGGCAATATGTAAATAACACAAAAATATACATAAATATTCAAGACTTCTTCTAAAAATCTGTGGAAATTGCAGATAATTTATTCTCCAGTGCAAATCTAGCTACATGGCCTAATCTGAGACATAGTTTTGGAACAGGGAGAATCCCACCATATAGAAATGGAAGATGCAAAGACAAATCTATATTCTTGTGATAATGACAAAGGCTTCTCCCCACTCCCCTGCAAACACATTTTCTGAAATAAATGCATGCCTTGTTTGTCTGTTCCAGTTTAAATCATCTTTCTCTTTACTGCTAAAGGAAATATCTCAAAAGAAGATTGGCTCTAAATTAAATGTCAGTCAAAAGTAGGAATTCCACTGTCAATCAGACTTGAATTGGTTCACTGTTTTTGAAGATTACTTGTTTCATTTACAATGCTTGTTTAAGAAAACGCCATTCAGTTATGAAAGTTCTCTCCCACACCTTTTCATCCATCACATAAACAGCATCAACTAGTAGTCTAGCCAAACCTTCAGAGATGACTAAGCTAGTAAAACTTACACTTAGGTGGAGAACAGATATATTACCTGTTATTTACAATGCTAGCAGCTGTTCCATTTCATTTTCTTTTTAGAAAGGAGATATTGTATTTTCCAGATAAATATAGCTATATGTCTGTACATTAAATTTGCTCACAGCTGGTAATAATTACACTTTTTATACTTATATAAATCAGACAATTATAGATAGAGAGTAGAATTTAATTAAGTCATATTTAGGTATATATGCATTTAATGTATAGAGAGGTTGTTTTTTTCTTTCTTTTATTCTTTCAGAAACTTTATTTTCTTGTTTTTGTGGTTCTTTCAGGGACTAATCTGAAGAATCTCTTTAATGTTGTGGTTGTCAAATGCAATTGCTTATTGACTTTGTAGGTTGTGCTATAAAATGCTATTGAAATCTAGACAAAAAAATGAATGAATGAAAAATGTATATTGTGCACATTTGTTTCTGTTCTTATTTTTATCAACATTTATCTTCTCCTGTGTAAATACTTGATATTGCTAAGAATTGAAATGAGAAAGGAATGAATCCAGGCTTGTTGACTCTGTTTTCCAAATTCACTCTTTCATCCATGCTGTCCTGTAGACAACATGAACTTTGAGTTGAACATAAAAACATACAATAAGTTCTTCCGGTAATTCTTTTTTGTCCGCCATGAACTCTAACATGTGGGAAGATGAATGTAAGATAATTGATAAAGTATAATCAACAAGGTATGGTCCTTTCAGAAGAAATATCTTCTTTCTTCATGCTTTTCAGCTTTGCACATGAAGTATAGTTTATATATTTTTGAAAGACAAATACATGATTCCCCACTACTTTCTCCATAATCTCCCCAAAGAAGAGAAGACTGGAGATTGAATTAGTTGGACTGAGTGTAGCCACATATGAGACTTCAGACAAGCTCACAATTGACATGGAAACCAAGAACTCCTTGACAAATCTGGGTCCTTTCTGAAGGGCATGGAGGCTTACGTTCTCAACACTAAAAGTTTAATAAGACAAAATGTACTGTGAGTTATATTTAGGAAAACTGTTGATTTTTTTAATGGGATGTGAAAATGACTTGAAGACATGAGGAAGATCCATAATCTAGACAACTGTCTTTTGCATATCTCAGCCCACAAAAGGGAAAGGAGCATGAGAAGCATGTCAGAAGGGACCTTCCCTATTTTTCTGGAAAGTAAATGTAAGGGAGGGGAGAAGTGCTTTCAGACTTGCAAAATTCTGTCACTGTAACCTTACAATAAAGGTAATATTAGTATTTTTAGTTTGTGCTTCTTACCTGGACTACACTGAATGGCTGACCATTTTTTATCCATTTGAGATCCAGGATTAATGTATCCATTATCCTACAGAGCTTTATTTAACACAGATTTGTTTTCTTGCAGTGGAAACCAATCCCTATACTGCCTTAAAAATACTATATTGTAATTTCTAATTGAGAATTCTTAAATGTGTCCCTAGGCGTATAGTTCTTTTCAAAATGAAACACTTAAACAATAACATTTTAAGAGCACCTCAAGGCACAGCACACTTATCAATGTACTCTAAATAAATATGTAATATTCTGAGAACTTTATTGAAAATAATTGACAGAAAGCAGAGGTGAAGCTTTAAGAAAAGAATGAAATAATGAAATGTAGAGCAGAAGCAACTCCAGAGTACCATAGCAAAGTCAGACTTGGCCATTTTGTGGGAAGGTACCTACCTTAACTATTTAATAAGATGGTTATCTGCATTACACTTAGTTCATTTGGAGACAATAAAGTGATGCAGTATCTATTTATCTGGATCTGTAGATTAGAAACGTAAGACAAAATATAAGATCCACTGATTTTTTTTTATCACACAAGTATAATTGATGCTTTCCCTACTAAGGTTAGGCTAAGAGAAGATATCAGTTTGGAATGGAAAGAAAGGTTGGATGGAACAAACCAAAGGCAATCTTCAATCTTGGGTAAATAGGGGCATTACTATCAGTGAATTCCACTAGTGGAACCCATCATCAATACTCTTTAGATCTGCCAGGTTCTACTAACTCTTGATATTCTGTGTAAAATGTGGATTTCACCCATCTATAATTCCTGTCCCAGCCAGCTATCTGAAGCAGGGATTTATATTGTCCTACCTGTAATCCTATACTTTTACCTGATTGTAAGCTCTAATGCTTAATGGAATTTCCTTCTGAATTATCACATTCAAGACTGTGGTATAAAATAATTTTTAAAGCATTGATTGTAGTGTACATTTCTTTTCAGAATAAAATAATCCACCCATATTCTACTTTAAATCCTATTTCTTTGCTGTGAATATTCTTTTTTTCTTGCATAATCCTGCTTTTGTTTCAGTTTAGAACCCCAAAGGTATATCAATATTCAGAGAAGAGTAACATTTAAACATTCAACAACTTATAGCTCTATATAAAATTAAGCACACTCTTAATAAAAAAAAGCATATATGAAGTGTTTGAAGCTGTCAGAATATGCTATCTCTGGATATTTGAGAAGCAACTTTATTTATAGCATCATAACCATGAGTCTGTATGTATATTAAGTACAGCATTTAGATACAATTTTAAAATAGTTAGTCACAATCATATGTAACAAGAAATATTAGTACAAAAAAAGATTCTTTTCAAAACCCATATACTTTACTTTACAAAGTGATCACAGTTGTATTAAAATCATTATAATTAACAAAATTAATCAGTAAGGTTGCAGATGCTGATAAAACTGAAAGAATTTAACTATTATGTCCTGGTTAATGGAACATGGAAAGTTAGGAGCCAGCCTCTTAAAGTCCACTTTAAAACAAATTCTGTTAGAAACACAAACTGTTTATCTATACTGGTCATCATTATTTATCAAATTAATAATGCCCTCTACAGAGCTCAAAGGAGTATATACCTAATTTCTCTACATAATTCCATGAATAGAGTATCTGAAATTGAATGTCTGTCTCAGAAGAATTTTTATATGGTCTCTTCATTAACCAGTGTGCCATAAAAATATATGAAAAACCAAATAAACATAAAAGGGCCTGTTTGGTGTAGTGGTTAAGGTGCTGGCCTAGAAACTAGATAACTGTGAGTTCTAGTCCTGCCTTAGGCAAGTAAGATAGCTCTTTATCTTTCCTACATTTACATAAGCAGAAGCACTCCTCTTTTGAAATTTCTGCTTGTAGAACATAGGTAACTAAGTGCTGCCTTGTGTATTTCCTGTAAATGAAAATTCTTCCCACAACAGCCCTGGAAGATTATAAAGGTGGAGACAAATTGATAGGTATATACAATCATCCATTAGAAGATCATTATTATGTCCTGTTTGATCTTGCTGGAGAGACACATTCTGGCCCCATCTTCAAGAGAATGTCATCTGGCAGGATTCAGGAAGACAGTCTTTTATGCCATAGAGCCTGTCTTTTGGAATATCATCCCCTGAGATCAGGTTTACCCTAATTTAATTTCACATTAAAATGCCTATGAAGATTCTCAATTATCCAGATCATGGTTGCTCCAAAGGTCCTTTCAAAAAGATACTGAACTTTCTTGAAACTGAAGAAGCTTCTTGGATAAATGAAATCTTTTTCAAGGAAAAAAACCAAAAAAGTCTAGTTGCCTTTTGAAAAACACTTTTGGGTTTCACATTAAAAATGTTGCCCTCAAGATTGGACCTCAATTCTGTAGGTGATTCTATTGTCTGATAATATTGATTGTGTGGTGTTTTATTATTTTCAGCTGCTATTTTATTCTGTCTTGTGTTAATTATGTTTTTAATCACTGGTTATGTTGGGTGGTCATATTATATCTTTATATCTCTATTTTCTATCCCTATCTTTATATTTAAGACTCAGACCTGGATTTTTTTCCAGTCCTAATACAATGTATTAGCTTCTATATACCACATTGGTATTGATCAACTTCATGTTCATAAATGAACTAATGCATAGAATAAAATCAACTAACAGTTGCATTTTGCAACAATTTAAAATTCTGAACTATGTATTATATGTGTCTAGTATAAAATCAAATGCCAATTCCCTGTGAAGATTCTTTATGAAAAATTAAATCTGAACTCTTGCTCAGTATAAGAAGCAAAGCTAATAACCTTTTCAGATTAGTCCTTCCAATTATCTCAAGTCAGTAGATTAAATTAAAGGCAGTTGTGTGGTTGACAGTCTAAATAATGGATGACATTTTGCTTGCCATTGCACTTTATGGGCTATTTAGGTCTTGAGAGTGAGCATTTGCAGTTATTTAGGCTCCGTCTTGTATTAGACTATCTTTGGAACATATTTAGCAAAAAACAGAATTGTTAACAAATATGTGTTTATGGGCATTTTCCCATAAGGTTTCCTCTTGTGATATTTGGTTTAGTCGTCTCTTCCAATGGAATTGTAGCAAATTAAATCTGAAAAAAATATTAATAGATGATATACTTTTTTTTCCAGCTCTTGAACTTTCAAGCACTAATGTCCAGCTTTTCTTTTCTTGATTACAGGGCAATATTAGAAGATTTGTGCTTCAACTATCATACTAAAGAGAGCTTGACACAATTTCAGCGTATGATAGCTCCCTGAGGTGCTACAACCTTTTCGGAGGAGTTACATAATGAGAAAGTTTAAGCAAAATTAAGTAGGTAGAATTCTTTTCTGGTGCCCAAATTCTCTTTGTAACAAATTTGCCTTTGAAGATCATTTTCTATTTTTTCTTGGAAAATGTCAAGCTGCAATGCTGGACCAAATATATAACTGTACAGTTCACAATAAACTTAACTGGACATAATTCATCTTCATATTGGTGGTTCTGTCATGAGGTGTGAATATTCTGAAAAAAATAGTATGAAATCCATTTTCACATGACATGGTATATCTTCAGGCAGAAAAACTCCATAAATTCCTACATTTTTACATTCAGATGGAGTCACACTTGATTGTGGCACTCAGCTAGCTGTTTTCGTTTCATCAATGAACCACTGAATAGCAGTACAAGAACTTGTGATCAGCTGGAGTGTAGTCCTGGTGGAATGGAGTATTCTTGGATTGGAGCAGTTTATAAGCCCCAGAAGATAATAAAAAAGAGGCAGTTTGATATAGCAGTTAAAGCAGAGAAAGCAGGAGATGATTAGTTCTAGTCTCCCTTTAGGCACAAATCCAGTTGCATGACCTTGGGCCAATCTCTCTCTCTCTCTTTGCCCTTGGAAAGAAATATTGGCAAGCCATTTCTGACAAACCTTGCTAATAAAACTTCAGGAACTAGTCCAAGCAGTTACTAGGAATCAAAAAACTGTCTCAAAGCACACATACCCCCAAAAGATAAAATTTTAAGAACATAATTCAAAGATCAGAATATAGAGTACTAGGACTCAAGCAGTACATTTGTCACAAAAGTATAACTTGCAGAATGGGTTTTGCTTCAGCAACTTGGAAAGTCAGGATTGGAGATACAATAAAGAAAATCTACAATAAATTGCAAACTTATATCCATGAATGGATCTTATGAAGATTTTTCCTGTTAGCTATTTAGATAAGCATTTGTATACCTGATAGCTGACAGAGTCCATACCCTCTGAAAGTGGTGTAGGATTGGGAAGGGGCTCATTTACTTTCTCAAAATCGAGAACACATCTTCCTCTCTTTCATTCTGTGACAGAATGTAGTCTGGATTCCTAGGAGGGGGGTCTTTTTTGGTTTGGGGAGCCTAACACAGAATATAAAATAACAGAGTTGGAAGAACCTTAGGGGTCATGTAATCCCCCCCCCAAGCAGGAGACCCTATACCATTCTGGACAAATGACTGTCCAATTTTTTTTAAAAAAAACCTTCAGTGATAGATCATCACAACTTTAGGAGGCAAGCTGTTCTACTGGTTAATACAATGTCAGGAAAATTCTCCTTAGTTCTAGGTTGTATACTTCCTTGATACATTTCTATCCATTACTTCTTGTCCTGTCATCAGTGCTTCGGAGAAAAGATTGACCCCATCTTTTCTGTGACAGCCCTTCAAATATTAGAAAACTGCTATCTTGACATCTCTAATCCTTTTCTTTGTTAGACTACACATACCCTGTTCCTGCAATCATTCATATGTTTTAGCCTCCAGCCCCCTAATTATCTTTTTTGCTCTTCTCTGCACTCAACTTCTTTTTTGTATTAGAGTCTCAACTTCTTTTTTGTATTAGAGTGACCAAAACTGGATGCAGTGGTCTTATCAAAGCAGTATAAAGTGGATATAACACTTCACATGACTTTGATAGTATCCCTCTGCCTAGGACTGCATTGGCTTTTTTGGCAACTTCAGCACACACCGCTGGTTCATATTTATATGGCTATCCACTAGGACTCCTAGATCCCTCTCACCTATGTACAGCGTAGTCTATAACTGTACATTTGGTTTTTCTTGCTTAAGTTTTATCAACACTGAATTGCATTTTGTTGGATAAGGCCCAGAGTTCAAGTTTGTCAAAATTCTTCTGGCTGTTAAGCCTATCTTTTAAAGTGTTGGCTATTCCCCTTAATTTATTCATAAGTTCAGCATTATTGCCTGTAGTAAATTTGAAGCAAAAAGGTTCATCAATAGAGGAATGTTATTGTTGTGTCCTGAGCCTGCTGAAGCATTCAGCAGGCTCAGAAATGTTGCAAATGGTTCCGGGCAGACCAAAAGCTGCCCGGGACCAGACTGGCTGTCGCCAGCCTTGTGCACATGCGCAAGGCGCGAAAACAGGAATGCCCTGCTGACGCTGTCCGGGTTTAGGACAGTATAAAAGGCCTGCGTGCCTTTTTTGGTTATCGCTGGTTGTAAGGAGAAGTCAATAAAGAAAGCTTGATGTTCACCATGTGTCTTCTTATATGTTAGTTAAAGAAGATTAAGCTTTTCATTACATTTTTAGAAAATGTAATGTGAGCTAGAAATTCTAATGTGGCTAGAGATTAGAAAATAGAAATATAATATATTCTGTTGTAGTTTTCTATATTTATGTAAGTTCTCCCACATGACAAAGAATCTCCGGTTTCAAGGCTTTTAAGTTACAAAGTATTCACAGACAGAGAGCTCATGGGAGAGATAAAGACAATGATAATAATAAATAAAAAAACAAAACAAAAGCCCTGGCCTTTCTTTTCATCAAACCTGTGTATAGTACAAGGTAGTAACATTTTACAAATCCTGATCAGTGCTGCCAAAAGGAATGATGTAAAACTAAAATAATTAGAATATTTGCAGATTTCAAAAAGGCAGGTTATATGGAGGAAGAAGCATCAAAAAAAGCATCAACACAATTATCTATTTTTTAAGACCACTCTATGGATATTGCTAAAATGATTAGGCAAATTGGGTACGAGATGATAAGCACCCAGATTGGAAGACACTCTATGAAACCTAGAGAAAAACTAATTAACATTAAAGGTGTAGCTTTAATATGGTGGAAGAAAACTACAAGAAATATTGATAGCTGACACCATGAAATAGACTTGGAACATGGTATAGAGAACTATGACAAATCGAAGTTCTTCTTGATTCAGTGGAAATGAAGCATAGCAACCTAGATTTTATAGAAATAGGAGAACAAAACTGAATTGGAACAAGTTTAAATCAGATGATTAATGATATGCTATTCAAGTCATGAAATCATACAAAGAACTGGAGTAAAAATGACATACAGAAATATAATTGCTAAAAATGCATTTGGCTCTAACAAAATGCATGTCGGGAACACATATTTTAGAATTAGTGAATACCATTAACATATCTATCATAAACATGCATACACCTAATACATGTGCAATAATGAATTCTACAGCAAATAGCAAAAAATGATAATATGAATAAAGAAATGTAGGAATGTAAAAGTTGGACGAATGTAGAATTACTTTTTTATTATTTATTCTATTGCTTTAATATATTTACAAATGAACCTGTACAAGTAAAAAAAATCAATAAAATAAACTCCAAAACAAAAGTCTATACAAAATACAATATGATATTAATATTATTTTAAAATGTAAATTTTAATGCAATTAACATAGTCATGTCTCTTAAAACATATACCAGTCATGAAGTTATATTAGTTTTCACAACTTGTATTCTTTCCCATATGCTCAATATTTTCAACCATTGTCACCATTATTCTGTATGATACAAATATTAAAATTTACAATGGGCATATTTTATGAGGAATAGCCGTTTCCAGATATTGAAAAGAGTATGAACAAAAACTGAAATCTCAATTTACATGTTTCTATAGAAACCTTAGTGTCTATTGGTAATATATTCGTTTTATTCCAATTTATACAGTTGTGGAATTGCAGGAAGATTGGGGTTTTTTTTTAGAAATAATGGTTTGGAATAAAAATAACAAAATAAAGATGAATATTTTTCTTGCAGAAAAATTACAGATGAAGAATAGAGAAGATTGCAGTGATTGGAATCTAAACTGGAAGTCAAAGTACGGATTGATGATGCTGTTTAGTTGAAGTAAGGATTTGGAAGAGCTTATTGTGAATACAACTGCAAAATGAGAGTTAAAAATAAATATCAAGAGAGCAGATAATTACAATAGCATATTTAGTGAATTTACAACTTCCAGGCACAAAAAATCAGGTCCACATGTGAACTTTCAATTTTACTGATTTATTGCTAAAAACCTATGCACAGGAATCTTCTCAATTAATGGTCAGATAAGATTCAATGGCAATCAAGGGTAGTTGGACTTAGTTCATTTGTGGCTATGTAATAACTCCAAACTGATTCCTCTTTTTACCCCTCCCCCAGCTCTTCCTGTCCATCTCCTATACCTAACTGCAAAACAATGAAGGTAATTTTGTTTTCTAATGCTCCAGAATAGATCCAGGTGGCAATATGCTAGGGCAGTAAATAGATTTATCCTCAGGGCAAAGGCAATGACATCAAACTATGAAAGATAAGTATATTTATGTGACATCAGAGATCAAGCTATTAAGGAAATAGCTTTTCTAACGTAATGTATGCCTGAGAAAAGTGGACTATAAGAGAAAGAAGAGGAAGAAGACTGTATTGTAGAATGGAAAGTGGTTGGTAGGAATATTATGGATTCTAAATTCAATTGGAATGGGTGAAACAAAGACTGAGTGTTCTTCTGAGCAAAAATTTGCATCTTTTGGGCAGGTGTTTTATGCACATAACAGAATAAAAGTGTTTACTACAAGATGGATGGACAGAATTAAGATGAACATTGGAATATGTTTAAGAGAAATATGGTTTATAGGCCAGGTTAGAGGGCATTTATGCATACAAACATCAAGGATCAAGCCCAATTTGATGGCATGTAATTAACATAGTAAAATTATAAAAACCTTCTAAATGTCTCTTAAGCATCTGGGAAGAAAGATTACTTTGTAAACTACATATATTAGATAGAATGTACTAAAGCTCTCTCTGCTTGAGAAAGCTGCAAATCAAAACTGTCTTTTTAATGTAACTTAAAAACAAAACAATAAAAGAGAATATTTGTAGCTCAGGGTTGAATTGTGGGATCCATGATGCTCTCTGATTAGTAGTTCTCTTGCAGACATTTCATTAACAAACTACTGGTAGGTAACATCACCAGTGCTGTTTATTAATGCTGTTCAAAATAAATCCAGACAATGGAGAAGAATGCCAACCAACCATTTAGGCAGTGAAATGAACCAAGTACAATATAAGAAACCAATTGTGTTAGTAATAAAAATGTAAGAGTTGGGTGAAAGTCTTCCATTTCCTTAACCAAAACAATCAATAGGTATCAGAACTATATTTCATGTTGGTGATTCCACCATAAGATTAGCAAGGAAGAACTGAATAGTGATGTGTACCTTGTTTTTTATATGTACTTTACATAGAGTTCATAAAATTTTATATTTTCATATAATGGTTTAGTTTTGCTTGTAGAATTAAGCATTTTATACCTGGGTCATACTTTGCTTTGCTTTGTTCTTGGTGATACCTCTACATAGAGTAGGATGACCTTTTTCATCTTCAGTTCTGTAGCCATCTTGGCTACTCACAGTATACACCTTCATACATATATTCAATTTAATGGCAGGATATTAGGTGATAACTTCCGTTGATGCCTGGGAAATCATAAATTCTGTAAATTTCAGGAAAATTATTGTGCAGTGAAAGATAGAATGTGTATGCATATTCTTTAATTATTTCATAACTAACAAGGGCAAGAATACTACATGCCACGTAGGAAATTTTCATTGAAATTCTTTCTCATTTGAAAGAAATTTCAATACAAATTTGCTTTAATCTATTGAATGAGAATTAGTCAAATACTTTTGACTAATTGACAAAAAAGACTTTTTCTGTCTATCATTCCTTGGCTTTGCCAATCTATTTTTTAATAGATGGTGGCATTTTGCAGCTATATTCTGCCTCTTATAATGTGAAAGTGAAAACACCAACTGTGCTTCCATGATAAGAACAGTCCCTATTTATAAATTAAAAGTGACAAATCTCAAATTATCTCAATTTGTCTTTTGGGAATTTGCATTTGCAGAGCTACCTTGCAGATCCTGATATTTGTGTGGCAGGAAGAAATAGCTCTAGTATTTCAGCAAGATGCTCCCCAAAACACTGATGCTGGACCTAAGTTCGTTCCTGGTACCCATGGATTGGTTAAGAAAGCTACACCTCTGGGAGCCTCTATGTTCAGCATGATCATTGTCACAAGGGGCTGGTCACTCCCTGGGTTTGGGGTCAGGAAAGCTGCAGATTGCTCAACTATACAGTACCCTGCAGCAGGTTGCCTTAGTCATTTTAATTCTTCTTCCAGATAAGTTAGGGATTTATGCACCTTGCATGGTCACATGGAAGGTGAGTACTAGCATGTGGGATGGATGGCATAAAGACCTTTGGTCTTGACTACAAAAAGGACCGCTCTGCTGTTTGTAGCCTGTTTGCAGCAATGGGACTTATAGCTTATGGTGTTTGCCTTATAGCTTAGAAGGCAAACAAGGTATTTATGTGGCTAACCATCTGGCTGGTGGTTCTTTTGTGGTCTGTTTGCCTACAAGTATTTGCCAGTTTACTGGTCAGGTACATGTACTGTAGGAATGATCTTTTCCTCAGTTTGTATCATCTGACATAATGACTGGAACTGCCGCATCCACAATCGATGGGACGAGGACCACCTTGAGCATAAAGAACATATTGAACACCATCCTGTACCTCATGGCCTAGAAAATGCCATTGCACAAGCAGTAATCCCAGCTATGGGGTTGGTTTGAAATGTAAATTTTTATAGAATTAGGTGCCTAGACAGAGGAAATGTTTAACCATACCATACAGGCATTTACACAATCCAATAAGGAACAAGGAGAAATAAGTGAAGTAGTGTTACAGAATCACCAAAACTAGATATGGTACTAGCAGCAAAGGAGCGGTGTGTGCTTTGGTCCACTCAGATTTTTTTCACTGATTATCAAGTTAATATTAGTCACACCATCCATCTCATGGAAGGAGAAATCAAGAATTGCCCTGAGGATCTGGAGATTTTCACTGATGCTGTAAGGGGAGTCTTCAGTAGTAAATTCTCGTTCCTTACCAGCTGGCTCCTGGGATGGGGATGGTTTAGGGAACTATTTATTGGTCTTCACTTTGTGGTGTTCCTTGTTATCTTTTTCTGTTATATCTTTCACTACTTGCTCCTACTCACCTCTGCCTGTCTTCAACATACTGCAGAAGCTTATCCTGTGTCTCTCCAGTTTGATGATCATACTTCTGCGCACTGCTTGAAGTATGAAAGGGGGGATTATGTTGACCCGGAATTAGGAGACAGCATAGGAATTATCAATTGTGAATATGTGCAGATGGTCCTGCTGTCTTTGGGCACTTGCAGAGTCATGGATGCAGGGTCATGAAAGGACAGCAAGGAAAACACCCAATGTCTTAACCCACCTGGGAACATACGATGTCTTTAGGGAAACACCCAAAAGGGAACATTTTTAGCTACTTTCTCCCTTCTTATCTACAGTTTGCCAGACTTACTGGGTGAAATCTTTATCTTATGTGTGTCAGCTTTGCTGGGTGGATTGCTTATGTAATCAGAAAGAATAAATACAAGGATTTCTTGTCATTCGGGTCTTCTCTCTTTTAGAGGAGCCCGTCTTTGTTCAGCTGAATAAAAACATAAAGCTTAAAGGCATCTTCTGGTTTCCTGTATTTTTTTATCAAACAAAACCTCAGAACCTGCACAGCAACTGGTCTCTTATTATCTTAATCATGATGAAGAAAAAGTTATTTTATTATTGGGTCAGGTTACAGATATCTCACTAAATAGCTTTTTATGGGATATTTATGAGCTGCAGTTGAGAAATAGATTTTTAAAGGTGATTCCTTTACAGTGTGGTTGAATTTTTTGTATCAACTCAGGAAAAAACTTTGCATCTTGCTCCATGTAATAGCTTATGTTTATACACCTAAAGAACTTTGGACTGAATCTGGAAAAGGAGTTTTTAAAGAAAAAAATAAGATAATTCTCCTTGTATATATGGAAAATATTCTTAGTAGCCCTTAAAAATTACATTTTTGAGGTATACAGAGAAAGTAGATGAACAGAACTTTTTTAGACCTTAAGTTACTGTAAAAATTCAGAGAGTGTGTCAAAGTTCATCTCAACAAGATTACTTCGCAATTACATGAGAAGGCAGGTTATAAGACTTTTGTCTTTCAGCAACTATCTAATTTGTATTTTGAAAAATTAAATTAAGTGGCATTATTGAAAGCAACTGTGCCATTTAAAAATGCCTCAGGGTAGCTCATTCAGGGAAAGTTCATCTTTAAAACATTTTCACCAGGAAAGATGGAGCAAAGGTGGCTTAGACATCTTAACTGACAAAACTTTAACAGGACATCTGAACTCAAAATGATATGATTAATATGATAAATAATAATGGAAAATAAAATCATAATGTCTTTTAAACAAACCAGGAAATTTTAATGATTATAATTGTTGATAATTGCAGAAGCTGGAAATTACATTCCAACTAATATTCTAAGCTGCCTACCTGTTTTGCCATTTTTTTTGTATGCTGCCATTGTTAAAATTCTTTAACATATCTGAATTTTATTTTATTTTTTGAAAACTAAACTCCTTATATGCTCCCTCCAGTCTTCTTATATGGTCTGATGCTCAGACCTAATTGCTAGCCCATTATTAAATTGTTCTGGCAGGTCAGATGAAGAGAAAATGTTATTCTCTTTGCTGGAAAAGTCTGCAGAAACTGCTCAAGGAGAGATAAGTTCTGCACTATTGCTATTCAAAGACAAAAATTTTAGGATGCCAAATCTCCTGAATGCACAAACGCTCTTACCATGCCACAGAAAAAGTGAATCTGATTAAGATCTGTCTTTCTTTATTTTACTGTTTTATTGTATACTGTATGTATATTCTTCTTTATTAATTTTATAATGCTTCCTTAGGATCATAATACATTTTAGCCCTGGTTCTTTAGCTTAATTTTGCTAACTTATCTCATTGATTATTTGCTCATATTAATGATGGTACCTTCCATTTCCACTGGTAGAAAGAGTCTACTTGCCAAATCTAAATTAAAGATTTGTTTCATTATTTACTTCATTGTTCTTGCATTCATTTATGCAAGAAAGTTCCTCAAGGTACTAAATTCTTATCGTTTATTCTAAGGTCAGATGACCCAGATGATGTTTAATGTGTTTTCTTTTGCCATGGCAGCCTTATTGATTGTAAAAAATATTTCTTTATTGCATACAATGATTTTCTTTTGCATTGAATGAATAAGTACATACGTAGTTAGCCCTTTTCCAGGATGTTCTATCCCCAACTTGGCCCATCACGTCTTCCAATAGGCACACTCATTTTTGCAATAATCAAGTCCACCTGCCTTGCTACTAGTTGACCTCTGCTTTTTTCATTTTATCTTTCCCAGCATTACAGACTATTCAAGAGACTTTGAATAATGTGCTGAAAATATAATAATTTGAGCCTGATCATTTGTATCTTGAGTAATAGACTAATTTGCTTTTTAATCTATTTGTTTTCTTGACTTTCCATGGTATTCTCTAGAGTCATCTTCAACTGTAATATTGAAAATAATCAATACTGATTTTATTCTGCTCCTTAAAATACAACTTTTACTTCCAAAAAATATCATAGGGATTCTGATCTTTGTAGGCATAGGCAAAACACAGCCATTAGTATTTTTCCAAAGATTTCATTGTATTTTTTTTTTTAAAAAATATGGATATTTATTAGATCTTGCTTTAAAATACAATTGGGAAAAGATCAACCAAAAAGCAGAGAAAACCACAGCACCTCTCTGTTGCTATTTAAACAGCCATGCATTTTTCAGGGTTCTTCATGAATATGTAACATGAATATGTGGCTGCTTTCCTAAAAAGCAGTGAACCATTTGCATAAGATCCAAAGCGTGTCTGAATCATTTTTTAAAATGTGTATAACTCTATCATTAGGTGCATCAGTAGCAAATATTTGCAAGTGCTGAATATGTTGAATTACTGGCTAGTTACAGTGCACTTAGCCCTTAAAAATATTGAAGTGAGATATGAAGAAGTTGGGATCTAAACTGTAAGTGAATATAATAGGAAAGACTAAGATATTTAGTGCTTACATGTCATGGATGTGTTAAGGCAAGAGACTTGACATACCAATTTCCATGCTCCATTGAGTGTGAATGAAACTGCAAGATCCTTCAGTCTTATCTTAATTCAAGATATTATCTGTGGGTGTATTTGTATACACACACACATGCATACATACACACATACACATATACCAATAAACTCATACACCAACACACACAAAAACATAGTTGCTTTTCATAAGCAACCTTTCTAAAGCTAAAATCTATGCTGGAATTAACAAAGATGGAAACAAATTCAAAGTTACAGGAATGTTCAATCACTTCAGAAATCAAAACAAGAGATCTCAGACTAAAAACAGATAAAAAGAGAAGCTGAATGAAAAATGGTGGAGAAATAAAAGCAATGTTGAACTAAATAAAAACGTAACCTTTAAAGCAGAGGTGTCAAACTCGCAACATCATGTGACATGTCGCGACGTAGCGTGACTTTTTTTCAATTGCCGGAAATGGGGTGGGTGCGGTTTCGCCATGATGCATCCAGCCCGTGGGCTGGCAGTTTTAACACCCCTGCATTAGAGTGTCAAACCTGGCTGATCTCCATAGTTGCCTGCACCTGCTTTTGCTCCCAATTTGCCAAATAGTGACAGGAAGAGGGTTGGTGAATTCCTGGGGGGAGCTATTGAATGCAGAGAGCTTTCTGTTGCTGGCGAGATGTTATCCACCAAGGTCAAGTTATTAAAAATGTTTGAGCCACACAGACAGTTTTTTCCCCAAAACAAAAGAACTGAACTCAATTGGTGAACTATGAACTGTGGGTGGCCTGAAGGGGGGAAAGGGGTTTTTACCTATGTGGGTTTTTCTGGGAAAATCCTAGAGCTGACTTTGCTTCTGCTGTGCCTAGATGGGTCTTTCAATAAAGCTACACTTTTGGTCATCCTAAACAGCTGGGAGTTTCTTTTGTTGAATGTGCCAAATGGTACAGTTGACATAGAATAGCTTATAATTTCAGGAGAGTCATGATAGCATTAAAATGAACTGATTACATTAAAACAATATAATTTCCATGAGAGTGTTTTGATTAGATGTTTCACTACTAGGAACTTCCATTCCACGTTTTTTCCCATTTTCAAGAAGTCAATCTATGATTTAAATTCAGATCTTTGGATTGGATGTAGATTCATATGAAATAAGAAAAACAACCTTTCTATTGTAAAAAAATACACCCTAAAAACTGGCATTTCAAATACTTTACTATAAAGTAGTTACTTTTTAGTTCTGCTTATAAATATCACCACCTTTAGTTCTTTGAAAATTAATAATTGTTCTATTTTTTCCAATAAATTGTTAGGATTGCAGTGTTCTTTTAAGGCATAATGGAGTGCAAGAAATGATAGCCTCATTATCCACATATAGGAGCATAAGGATAATTTTTCTTGCTAATATAAAGGATAGATGACATGGCTACACTGTTGGTCATAGACTTAATATAAAAATTAAGCAATATGGGCACCCAAATCTTCTGCATCGTGCTTTTTTATGAAACTGAGGTCAAAAATAAATCTGTTTATGTTGAACTTGCTTTTGAAAACAAAAGCTGTGTGACTAATTTTCTATATGTAGCCTCCTGCATTTTCAGAGACAAGTTTCATACTTTATTCCTTCTGTTCATTTGCAGGTCAGGCAGCCTTAGTTCACCTTAGACCAGTGGTGGGATTCATCCAGTTCGCACCACTTCGGCAGAATTGGTAGCTAATTTTTTGTTGCTCAGGCCCAGAATGGACTTCCGGAAGCGGCATCCACACAGAGAACCGGTTGTTCACATATTTGAATCCCACCACTGCCTTAGACCATATAGCAATACTTGAGCATCTTCCTTTCTTCAGAAAAAGTCTTCTTTGACTGGTCATACTATTGAGGATAACTGAATATTAGCACTGTCTAAGGGATTAAAAATAGAAGTTTCACAATGTTTATTAGTGCAAATAATACAGCGCTTTTTGCACCATTAAAGTAATCACAACTTTTGCAAATGTCTTGTAGCTGCTTCAAAAGTGTCCCTAGCTGTCTCTAGGTTCACATGCATTTGTGTTGCTGACATTACCATTTTGAAAACCAGGGACAGCTTCAAACCAGCCATGGCAGTTCTGCAATAGGCTAAAATAAAAGTGCTTTGTTTGTGTTAAGGTACATCATGAAACATTCTTTTTCAATGTTTTGCAAGTCCTACTCAATATCAAAATCAGTCAGTTGGCTGTATTTTAAATCAGCCAGCCCTGCTTCATCTGTATGGATATTGTCAAGCCATTGATGGTTTCCTAAAAGTAAAAGTGATTCTTTTCTAATTCTCACACACTCTTTAGCAAGATTCATTGAAAAGAAGGGATATGGTGACAAGAATTCCAGAAACTCAACATTTTAATTTCTAAAAGCAGAAACTTGACAAAATGAAGCCTGCTTCATTTTCTTTTTAATTGCCTTTATGTGAGCTAGTGAAATGGAGTGTCTTTTCACTGACAATGAAGGACCTTACAGGGGGTTATTTATTTAATCAACTTCTTATATCTTTTTTTGTAATATATTTTATTGATTTTTTTAAAAAAACATAAATCACTTAATAATTGGTGAACAGTGTGTTGTCTGGATTACATTTGTAAAACAATCATTAACAATTGATTTCTATAATCCATAATACACATAATGATTTTAGTTGATTTCCTCTTTTCCCAAAATATCCTCTTTTGCAAACATTAAGTTAATACAATTCTTATTGTTTTGATATTTTCCCCAATATTCCTAAAAATAATAATCACATCAATATGATATTTCTTTTCTATCCAATCATTCTGGTTGCCTTATCATAGAGCCTGTTACAGTCCTTATTTTAATTTGTTTCTCCCACCAAATTCTAAGTATTCTTACTGATTAAGATTTTTTCAAAAATTAATTACATTTAAAAATTTAACTTTATTTTTCCATATGAACCATCTCACACTTTTACATTTCTTAAGGAATAGATAAATCAATGAAGAAAAAAAAGAAAGGAGAGCAGGAGTAAAACATAAAAAACAACATACTACTTAAAATATATATCCCTCCTAAGCTAATATATATTTCCTAAATTTCTTATTCTTTTTAACCATAATTAAAAATATGTTTAATCTTTAAACATTCCATTTAATACATCTAGTCATCTATCCTTTAACTCTTATTCAAAACACTTTATCCATTATGATTTTCTTAAATTCAATCACATTTAAGTATCTAAAACATTTCCTTTATCTAAGTCATTTCAACTTTTTTATATTACTCATATCAAGAAAGAGAACAAAAAAGAGAAAAAAGCATACTGTATTATTTAGGGAATTCATCCCTCTTAGAATGACATATATATTCCAAAACGTTTCTATTTCTTTAACCATATTCAAACAAATGTTTCTTTTTTAAGTATTCTCTCTGGTAAGTCCCATCATCTATTTTCTTAGTTTCCACTTTAGTCTTTTTCCTTTGCCCAGTATCTTTCTTAATCAATGTATTTTGATGAATGAAAAAGTTTTTCCGTATGTTCGTAAATGTTGCTGTAGATATAAAAAGTAAATCAGGTGAAGTGTCTTTGTACGGGACTTCTGCCTTTCCACGTTTGTTGAAAACCTTTTTCTTTTTCTTTCTCTCCACTTCTCTTATCATTTCCTTTCTCTCTGATGTTCCTAACATATCTACAGTCCATTTTATCCAATCTGTTTTCTTGTCCTCAGATTTATTTTGTAATCTTAAGGGATAAGTTGTTTTTTCCAATTCTTGTGAATTTTTTTCCAATAGGATTGAATCATGTTTTCTTGTTTTGTTAACTTCCATCTTTAAGTCTCTGTTCTCAATTCTATATCCATTTATTGATTGATTTATATTTTCAAAGTTATTTTGGATTTCTTTGTGGTTTAAAGTCATTGTTGTTTGAATTAGTTGCAGTATACTATATATCTCCTCCTGTGAAGTATTTATGTTTTCTTGATATTTTCTTTCTACATGTCTCTGATCCACGATGGCCAAGAATTTGAGTTTTTCTCTTCCTTTCTTTTCTCTGCAAATAGCTTTAAAGTCCTAATTAAATAGATATTTGTAATCCAAATAGTTCAAAAAAGTTTTTTTCCTGAAATTTATAATTCTCGCTTTGTCTACAGCCTAGGTTAATGTCTTTTTTTTGGTCACAGCTGTTCTTTGTTGTTAAAACTTTGAAGGTCACAAACACAGATTAGCTTTTCCCAGGTTTTGCCAAGTCTTATATTAAAGTCATAGCTGTCATAGTCTTCATCCACCACTAGGTGTCAGCAACTATTTGTTTTTCAATTTCCAAAATGAACACTTATCTTTAAAATGAAAGTCTTAACCATTCAAACAATTTTAGATTTATCCAGATTTAAGTTTTAAATTTCAGGTTTTATATTTATTTCACTTCCATATATTTTGATCCTCCATAAAAAGATTAATTCACCGCTTCTGTTAGTATAAGGGTGGGGCAGAAATCCCTCTCCTTCCCTTTCAGAGGTATTTTGCTTCTTGGGGATCTTTTCCAGGAAATTAAATGTAGAATAGAAAAGAGAAGATCGAATTCCTCACCCAGTTTCAAGCACACTGTTCACAGTTGTGCTGGTTAGTGCTTTTGAATTTCGGTTGCTAGTAGCTTGGGCTGGTCGATGCAACACGGCCACTCTTTCTCCTGTTGGGTTAGAAGGCTTTCCCCAAGTCGAATGGAATGGCCGCCATTATTCCAGAATTGCTGGAGCACCCTTCTTTCTTTGTTGCCTCTCTGGGGTGACTTAGACCCACTTAGGGTCCCCAGGCAGGGCAAAATTAGCCACGGGGATGCGGAGAATCCGCAAGCCTGTGACCGGTCGCTACCACACCTCAACTTCTTATATCTTTATTAGATTCAGAAGTGATGTGAGCTTATATTTCCATTATCATATAGAATTTGTGATATAAAACAAAAATAACTATAGGCTACCGTTATCCCCTGGGAAGGAAAGCTATGGCAAATCTTTGAGTATCAAAATAACTCAACATTATTTTATGGCTCCTGTGTCTAGGAGGATCTTCTTTCATTAGGTATCCATTGTGCTTATGTAGATAAACTGATATTGTTCATTAGTTGATAACCTGAATACCCTTAGTTAGGAAGGTTATGGGTTTACATATACAGAACTCTTCAAACTGACATCTATACATATATTCACATACAAAAAGAATCAATTTCTCACTTATTTAATGACATACTGACATAAATCAAAGTTGCACATAGTATAGACCACTTTTTATCTTATAAAGTCAAGTTTAGGAAAATAAAAATGGTTACTAAGAGGACTCCCTCTACTGGTATATATAAAGCTGTTTCAAAGTTCAAATCCAACTTGTTTTTTTTAAAAAAAAACATTCTTAAAAGTCTTTTGTTCAATTTCTGACAAACAAATTTGTGTTTTCATTTAATGCTTGTAAATTTCCAGAATGTTACTGATTCATCAATCAGTTCTTGTCCCTTTATGGAAAGTTCATGTTAAAAACTGGAGGGTGCGAAGGATGGATTAAAAATAAGGACTAATGTCTTTTCCCCTGTAATGCAGGGTTCTGCTGTGGACTGGCCATAATGTGTTAACTCTTGAATAAATACAAATCAGGAAGACAGTTGCATGATCCTCAGCCTTCTCTCTAAGCAAGAAAAGACTCACTTTCTTAGTGTACAAGCCAGGTTTGTGAGAACCCCATTGGCTGTCATGATCCTGATATGGCTCAACCCAAGCAGCAAAGACTTCTTTGGCAGTCTGCCCTTCCATTTAGACTCTCAATAAAATGTGAATGAACAAGGGGCGGCAGTTGAAATTGCAATGAGGAATATGGAAATAACGTTTGGCTGTCAACTAGGAAAACTAAACATTCGCCAGGAGAATTATGAAAATCAAGTATCTATAATAGTTAATACATATTTCAGTATTATTTCCTAAAATCCATGTAGTGTATTATCGTTGATCAATTTTTTCTGTTTGGGAATTGCTTCAGTAAAATGAATCAAGGGTAATCTTACAGTTGAAAATAGTTTTTATATACTGTATTGAACTGTAAAGAATCACTTCACCTAAGGACCACGCTCCTCTCTGAGACCAGAAGAAATATATTCCTGGGGTAGAACTACATTATTTTCTATTTATGCTTTAGTAGATTTTTTGGAGAAATCTGCACATAGGATAGCAGTAAGGACTATTTTGCATACAGTTTGGCATTCTTCCTTTTGACATTTTCTTTCTGAAAAACTGTTATGTCATAATTAGATGGTGATGCCTAAATTTTATAAGTAAGTAAGTAAGCAAGTAAATCTGCAATATAAATAATAAAAATAAGGATATACTAAATATTAATAAGTGAATAAGAAGTAAATCTTTTTGGAAGTTAATTAGCTTTTATTTAGAGACTGTTGCTAGAAACTATGTCATATATATGTTTATTCCTTTAATTTAGTAACATTAATATTCCAATATTTCCTATTTTTCTCCTAGTCTGAAATGCCTTCATTAAAGCTGTCATCAATAAGCTACGAATATGGTCTGGAAAATCTATTAAAACTATCTTGGGAACAGACCAATATTTATTTTGATCAGATCTACAGTCTATTTGGTGGAAAGCATTGTATTAATATACTCAGACAACCATATTTAAAAACAGATACTATATTCACCACAGAGATCGGCTTTTTCATTACTAGCTAATCTCTAGCTACAATATTTTTCACCATTAAATCATGAGTTTCATGATTCTTCAGCTATAATCAGTATTACTCAAACTATGTACAAGAGACTGGAGTTACACTGGTCTCAAGCTACAGTATACATTTTCTGAGTGCTAGCATAGGCTAAGATATTTTCCTTTCACTTACAGGAAAGATGCCTATTTTATTGCCATATTTAGCATGGGATCATTCTTCAGTACACCTGAAGGCATCACAATAGCTATCTTCCAACAACTTCCAATATCCTTCCTTCCTGAGAAATAGTTTCTCAGGAAGTTCAAATTCTTTTCTCAATCTATGCCCTGGCTGATATCTGCTAAGAAGGTAAGGTAAGGTAAGGTAAGGTAAGGTAAGGTAAGGTAAGGTAAGGTAAGGTAAGGTAAGGTAAGGTAAGGTAAGATAAGATAAGATAAGATAAGATAAGATGATAACATTTATTGTCATTTTTTTACTGTGGGCACAACATCACACATCAAAAATGAAATTTAGTTGCCTGCTCTCAAAGTGAAAACATGACATGCACCTAAACATACTATGAACAACATATGTATAGATCCACACCTCTACATATACGTAGCAAATAAATATTAAATACTGTCTATCATGGATATATAACGGAAGGAGGAAGCTTGAGAGTTCACAAGGTTAATGCTGTAGTGAACAACAGATTCAGAATATATTGTTCCAGCAGAGATTATAGTTTTTCTGGAACATCTACTACTATTTTTCAGGACTTTGGCTCAATAGATTCAAATTCAAATCACTAAAAAAAGATATGACAGGTCTACATCATCACTGTAGAAAAGAGTCAAGTGCAGAATAAACTACAGTAGCATAACTAAAGATTATCCTTCTTTTGGGTAGGGTTTTCTAACCATTTTCATTATGTTTTAGAAAATTTGTCCTGGCAGGTATATGAATTCTGAAAAGTTTACAGATAGCACTGTAAAAGTTACAAGGAATCACAAACTAATTTTCATTTGTCATCCATATCCAGACTTTGCATTGTTATTATGTTATGAGAAATTTTCACTATCTCAGATGTTGACATTCACTATAATAGAACTTCCTGCATCAGCCAGACATGAAAGTCTGGATAGCAAATCAGTATCTAAACCCTTCTTGTTACAGGTTGGAGACTTGCTATTAATTTAGCAACTTCAACAAGATTTTTTTGCATCACTTACTATCACTGGATTCTCCCCCTACACACACACACACACACACACACACACACACACACACACACTTTGGTATAAAAGCTCAAATAAAATTGCATTCAGAATAAATCCTCTGACTAAAGCCTAAGTCTTACAAACAGGAGATAGCATAATACATTTCTGTCTGTAATACTTCAGACTAAAGAAATAAATACTTATGAGCATCCATTCTTTACATGTGGCTGCCCCTAAAGACTATCTGGAAATTACAATTGGTCAAGAAGGCAGTGGGATGCATAATTCTGGCCATTACATGATTTGTCCATATTACAGTGCTACTATGTGAACTGTGCTGGTCTATAGTTTCTTTCCCAGTGTTGGTCATCACTTTTAACGCCTTGAATGATATGGGTCAAGGTTAACTGTTAGACTACCTATCTTGGAAGTGTCTATGGCAATTCTCAGTCATCCAAGTCATGGTTGTCTCAAAGGTGCTTTTTCAAAAGTCAACTGGACTTTCTTTTTTTCCTTTTTTAAACTAGACTTTCGCTTCTCATCCAAGAAGCTTCTTCATCTCAGAAGAGAAGAAGCTTCGTGGATGAGAAGTAAAACAAGAACAAATGAAGTCCAGTTGCCTTCTGAAAAAGCACCTTTGGGACCTCTCTTGAAAGGTATCTGCCCATTCCACCAAGTCTGATAGGGAGTGTATGTTCCAGGAGCCTTCACTTAAACACTATTACAAGTCCTAGGAAGTACATTTTCTCTTTGGCAGCCTCTGCTCTGTGGAATATGCTGCCCCCTGAAATTTGGCAAGTTCTCATGATCCTAGAAGGCCTTGAATAGCTGGCTCTTCATAAGTATCAGGCTAAGGTGAGGTTAGAGCCTAATATATTTGAATATGAATGGGGGAGGTTGCCTTTGGAGCATTGGACTTTTTTCTGTATTTTATAATGTTTATGTTGTTATAAGAGTTTAGGATTATGGTACATAATATGAGCAGTTAAATGAGTCTTTTAAATAAATAAATATCCCATGTAATACATGGCATTTTCTGATTATTGTAATTGTTTTTTGGAATTATTATTGTTGCCAATTTTCTTATCACTGTAACATTCCATTACAGTTTAACAAGTACAGCAAGAAACAATTTTATGTTATCAAGGATATATTACCTCTTAAAATGTATTAAATTTTAAATTCTAATGGGCAATTTAAGTTGTTTTTCAGAGGATTCTTATTAATATAATATTTGCATTTCAGACAAAGCACTTTCCTTATTTCTTTTCAGTGTGCAATAAAATGTCCTTTTTATGGAAGAAAACACATTATAACCTACAATGTAATGATGAAAATATAAGAGTTATTTAAAAGTTTCAACCTGGTTTGCATTGTCTGTATATATATTGCCTGTTTTATATACTGCCCAGTAGTATTTCTTTTCAGGAACAAAATTTGCACTTACTACACATCTCTACTATGTCTTGCTACACAAAGATGCCATTAATTGTATAATAATTGACTATTTAATAGAGCATCAAGGTATTTTTGTCTGGAATTAATTCACCTTTGTCTGTGCATCAGCATGTTCGTGCAATGAATCAAAGACATCTTTCTATATAGCATACAAGGTAGTACATTATATTGAATCCAAGCTGCCTTGGAAAATAGGAATTTAAAACTGGTAGTTGCAAACAATGATATATTAATACACATGATTTACCAGCATAAATGTTCAGGAAGTGAGTTTATGCATTATGTTCCCTCAAACAGCAATTTGATACATTGTAGAAAATTTATGTACTCTACCTTCAAACAAAAAACAGAAGCAATATGTTCAATAGAATGCAGCTTTAAAAAAATGCCATTATCTTTTTTATATCAAACACCATAAATGTATAAATCACAGTTTATATTTGGAGATGTTGCACATGAAACATATGAAGTGGTCATTAATATCTAAATGGCATTTTTTTCTAAATTTTATCTATTTATTTTTATCTGTCTTTATTATTTTTATAAATAACTCAAAGCAGCAAACATATCTGATATTCCTTCCTCTTCCTATTTCCCTCACAATAACCACCTCTGAGGTGAGTTTGGCTGAAAAATAGTGACTGGCCCAAAGTCACCCAGCTGCCTTTTTTTTTTTCTTCACAAGAACAACCTTGAAAGACTAACAGAATAATCGAAACAGCTTCGGTTCCTAAAGGAAGACTAGAATTCATAATGTCCCAGTCTGGTACCTTAATCACTACTCCAATCTACCTCTTATTTCATATAGCATATTTTGTTCCAATCAAAACAGAGAAGCTTATCTTAGTTTTGCACAAAGGGGTAATTCAGTCGTCCGCAAAGGAGAATAGGGATCATCATATGTAACTGAGCTGTCCAACAGTAAACAATAAACGTCAGGTCTAAAAGGTCTAAAAGCCATTTGGTTATGCTTGGCTCCTAATGCCAAGAGTTCTGTTTCTTCCCAGTCTCAGGTACACTGATACATGAAAAAATTCTGGTCACATAGCTCCCATACTAAAATTCACAGAAATGCTGATTACTGCTCACCATAAAATTATCACTAGAGAATGGTCTGGGCAAGAAAGGCCAAGTTCCTAACTTTCTGTATCAAAGTTCTGCATAGTGATGATGAGTCCCATTAATTTTGTGAGAGACCAGGTTGGTTCACAGAGCGTGCTAAGTTTATAGGATTTTTTTTTTGAGCTGGAATAATCTATGACTGAATGGATTTGTGCAATTCTCTAATCTATGAACAGTGGTTTAAACCTCTGGAATGAGGTTCCTCCCAAGATCTGAATGACTCCCATCCTGTTCGTGCTTTCAAGAGCCGTAAAGTATTGGAGTCCCATTTTGTTGATAGGACATTTTGAAGTTTGCTGATATCAGCATTGTTTTCTTTGCCCAAGTCTAATTCTATTGTCTCTGTTACATTGTTTTTATATTGTTTTGATATATTGTGATCTGCCCAGAGTTATCTGGTGATATCAAATCAAAATAAACTTTGACAGTGTTTGTATAATGCATAGAGCCAAATAACAGATACCACAATTTGGTTTACTATGATGTATGAACTAGGCAAAACTATAGGACTCTTTAAGAAAGATAATTAATGAAGAGAGCCAGGCTTTGCCACTTGTATTATCTGCCTAATATAATGCCAGGTTCATTTACTTTCTTTCCTAAAATTCAATAGATGAATTCCCACAGACCACTAAATCGTAATGGAGTTTATTTTGGTTTTAGTTTATGAGCTAACAAAGCTAGGTATTGTAGTTTGCAAGACACAATTTTCTGTTTTAGCCCAATGTGCAAATTCTTGCAGTTGTCATTTATTCTATTAAACATGGCTAACATATCATAGCTTATCAGAGCATGTGAACAGCCATTCAACCTTCATGCAATGTCTCTCCAACCATAGCTCCTTTCTTCTCTCCCAAAGGAATGAATTATCCTATTAACCTCTACAGGGGAAAAAGTAAATGATAACCTGTCATAAAGTAGGGATAGCATCAGATAAAAACTAGCTGTGGTCAGTATCTCTTGCACATTAATCTTCTAAAACTTTAGGCCACTCTTCTATGTCACCTACATCTTTATCAAAATTATTTACTTGGTGCCTTATATATGAATAACCTTTGTATACTGAACCTTCTCATGTAAATTCATGTTTGACATAAGTGGATGTCATATATAAGACAAACTACCACCTTAAATAGTAACAGATATGAAGGATTGGCTAAGGCAGGTAAAGTCCAGACCTTTATACTTTTACAGACCTTCCCTATACAAAGCTGACATGCTGTCATTCTGATAGTGGATGACATACCTGTACTATGATTTTCAACGATTGGGGTGTTTTCAGCAAATATTTTAATTAGGGTTAATCCTCCTTTTGTAAGAATGAATGTCCTGATTTTAAGGTTATTGAAAGAGATGGAGCTATGCATCATACAGCCTTCATTTGTGGCCTCTAACAGATAATTCCGATGAAAGCAATTACTTAACGTACATTCCACTTCATTGTGGAGTGCCAAATTTTGCATTGGGGAAAGAAAATGACTCTTCAATATACGCTCCGAAGCATGAGATTTGATTACCTTTATCATCACTTGCAAGGCCATAAACCTTGCAATAAAAGAGCATAAAAGCACCCAGCCCTTTCCCAACAATCTGTTTGCTGTACCTTTCCTTGCTTAAATTTTACTTTTAGTGGTTTTGAATTCAATAGATAAAGACACAATTGGCAATGTTTTCATTGCAAATGTTTTTATAGCTAGAATGGATTTCTAGAAACTTTATTTCCACTCATATTCTACGGTAAGACTTGCAGTAAAGGCTTTTTCAAAAAGAAAACAAAAGGAGATGTCATTCTTTTAATCTTTCTGCTATTTCTAAGACAATTTTCCCTAACTTGCTTCAGATATCTTATACTGCAGCTCCTATAATATAAAACATTATGGCTGGAGAGTTGCAACCACATAGCCAAAACTTTGCTTATAAGAGAAAGGTGCAATGTGTAATGCAGGGAAAAATATGCACTTTTTCTTTGTCCCTCCTAGGTTCCATTATGCTTTATGATATTAATGAGCTAATATATGGAAAGGATAAAAGGATTGGGGTAATTTATATCTTCAACAAAGCTTTGATGGTATCTGCATACCGGTATTATAGCCAATACTCTAAAATAAGAATAAGAATAAATAAGCTATGGGTCCAAGTCTGAATGTGATCGCTAGAGCTCTCAAAAAAGATTTACCAAATTATATTTTTTAATATTCATTGGCTGGTAATCTATGATTATTTTTAGTGAATAATTAAGGCAGCTAACAAACCTGAAAAACAAAAAAGCAGACTATAAAATATTAAAAGGCAGGTTAAAATTAATGCTAATCATTTTACTTTTTAAATTCTAGGAAAACAAGCGCATTTTTACAGATATCCTAAAGCGTTCCAGCGGAGACCAAATACAATATCTGGGAAAATGCATTTCATAACATTGGAACAATGCAGAATAAAAGCTTCTTTCATGCTGTAGAAAGGCATCCCTCTCTTATGCAGGGAAATCTTAAAAGTGATATTCTTCTATTTGGGAAATAACAAGCAACCTAGAATGAGAACACAATTCTAAATAAAATAAAATAAAATAGTTTGTATAGAGAAAGCAAGAACATCATCAAAACCTGTTCTGGTGAAATCTTTTAAATATGTAGGCATTTACTTCCAATCTTCTATCTTGTTGGGGCAATCAAGCCAGGAAATTGGCTATAAGGGCTCTAATAGCATCTTTAACAATTATAAAATACATTTCAGTTAGTCAAGATCAAACCTTTGGGTATGCTGCTCTGGGTTAGCCAGGTGTGTTAATATAAAAATATCTCTTTTATATTAATCAGGTGTGCTAATATAAAAATATCTCTATATACAAGCTACTACAGTATAAGTTTCTCAAACCAATAGCACATATTCCTCACTCAATCTTTAACGCCTTAATGCAATTACAACTGGCTATATCTGTTTGGGTATCTGTAAAGGACTGCCAGTTAGAGACTTGGTCCAGGCAAACCCTTAAGCTTAAGGGGACCTCCATGGTTTATCTGACCCTGAACAATAGATTTGTATCCACGTTGCAAAGGCAAATGGATCAAGACTTGATATATTGTGCTCTGTTGATGCCAGCTTTACATATGTACTTTAGACTTTGATAAAATCTTAGCAGAACTCACGAAGCGGTTTACAGAATCAGCATATTGCCCTCAACAATCTGGGACTTCATTTTACCGACCTTGGAAGGATAGAAGGCTAAATTAACCTCAAGCTGATTAGGATCAAACTCCTGGCTGTGAGTAGAGTTAGCCTGCAATACTGCATTGTAACCACTGCGCCACTCATGGTAACTCTAAGATATGTGGAATTCATGCTGCCATTGAAGTCCACTTATCTTAAAGTTGCCAAGCTTTAAAAATACAGTTTTTTAGAAGTCTGCAGAGTTTCTGCTAGTAACCCACTGGTTCCTAATCATTGCATTTTGCACCAATGATAAGTTCTGGATACTGTTCTGAGTTAAATAAACCCCAATGTGCTACATGCAGAAGAAGCCCCCATTCCTCCTTGCATATATTTTATATATCCAGAAGATGATATGAATAATTCTACAGTCTTCTCTTAAAGAAAGAAACAAAAGCCTTAGACAGCCTGCTTCAAATTGCATGGTGGTTGGCCCAACAGTTGGAAACCACTGGTCTAGAAATCAGTGCACAAAAGCTTTCAAATTGTGTTATTACATAATGCTGGTGAATCTTGCTTTCATGCCCTTGCATAGTCTCATTAGCAGGATTTTTTCACATGCTGTTCTACTTTTTGACAAATACCATTCCTGCCTATTGATTAACAACTCCTAATATTTATTTAACAGGAACTTCATTTATTTTCTAGGATCAAGCTTCTGATCTACTGTGATTTCACACTGTGGCAGATTGCATTATCAGTTTGAATCTGATCCTTTGTATTCCTTGGTGATGCATGAACTAAATATAAAGGCCTTAATTATGCAGACTGAATGCAGTACATTGTATTTTTTTTATCTGTTTGCAGATTATTTTTCTCTTGCAGAAAAGAATCAGGTAAAAAAAACTGAAGAAAAACAAGATAAATGCATTAAATGGAAGACCTTGAAATACAACAAATACTATACTGGAAAGAAAATAGTAAAATTTTGACTCTTTGAACAGAAATAATTAAGATGTATATTAGAGCTACCATCTTTGGACTGAAAAAATCCACACTGTTTACAGAAGACAGTTTTATATTATTTCATTACTGCCCTCTGCTGTTTGTCCAGATTCTTGTGTTCATATTTGTTAGCAATAATGGCAATTCTTCTTCAACTTTTACTGTAACTTTGCTACACCAGCTCATCTATATCTGCTGGCAACCCAGATTAATACTCACAAAATGTTGATATATGTCAGCATACATCTTAATACATTTTAACTAACTACAATATATGTGCAATGGAGATGTATCTCACTTCTATTTTTGGTAGCAATTAATTCTTTCTCTCTCTCACTCTGCCCTTTAAAATCCTTCTATGTTGTGTTTTTTTTTATGTTCAGAATGTAAGCGTGATTAGACTGGTTAGTATCCAGGGAATCCCTAGAGTGAAGTCTAGACTAAGGTGCTGCTTTTTTTTAAGGAGGCAAATGCAAACCACCATATAGTGTTGCCAAGGACTGTTTCGATGTAGTTACTAGAATGACAGTTTGTCTCAGAGAAGATTATACTTTTAGTTCCTAATTTGATTCATTTTTAATATTTCTTGACAACTCTGAAAATATTATCTGCAGAACTACTATTTAGTTCTAAATTTCTGAGAATGATATTGCTTCTTTAATTGGGTTGAGAATTTCAATATACTTACGTAAAGGAAGCTGTTAAAGTTTATCTACAGGGGTTACATGCATTGAAAGAAAACTTCTAATCAGGCAGGATAATCTCTTGTCCACAAAGATGTATAGCAGGATGAAAAATGTGCTGTTCAAAGACTTCTGTAAGATTTCCAAGCACATTGAAAAGGACAGTGGTCAATGTGTGTGTGTGTGTGTGTGTGTGTGTATGTATATGTATACATGTATATATGTGTGTGTTTGTGTATATATATATTTCATTCAGGTAAAGCTATAGACTGGAAACTCTCATCACAAGTTGTAGTAGCAAGCACTTGGTAAAAAAACAGATTCAGTGTAATGAAAATACCAAAAATAACAGGATCAACTAAGTATTATATTGACCTAGCTTATTGATAATTGCTGGCTCTGAGAATAAATTTCAAGAATTCATCGTAATCCCTGAGCAGAACTGTTTCTTCACTTTAAACTACTGCACTGAGATGATGGTTAACAGTAGTATTACTAATTTAACAATGCAATGTTTTAGCAGAGTTTACTCCCATGTGCTTTTTCTCATTCTCCATATATTCAATTGGATTCAATTTGTCTGACCACCCTAAACATAAAAGTTATTAATGGAATCCTATTTATTCATACCAGTGATGTTTTTAGTACTTTTACACATGACTGTTGTTGAAAGAAAAATCTTCATCAGGGTCCAGTCCAAGCAGGGAATAAACAAAATGGAGACTGCTTTAGAAAGAAGATTGTAGTTTATTGAAGAGCAGAGCCAGACAGAAAGATGGTTCTGGGAAAGCTGACCACATGTAGTAGGGAGTGGTGGGTTTTTATATCTTCTTGAGCTTTTCTTTGGAGTTGTTCCTGTGGCATGAACTTTGACCTGAGTCTGAGTGTGCCTTTCTGGTATTCTGATGGTAGTGGGTTAATCCTATTATGTTCCAAAGGTCATATCCTGCTTCCCTAAGGTGTGGCTGATGGTTATGTCTTGTGTTGGATTTTTTTGGTGTGAGGGATTGGTGATTCTAGAGATCTTTGTCTTTCTAATCCAAGCATCCTGGCTTTAATCTTTCTGACAAGATTATCACATCTGCATTTCTGCAGACCTGGTTTCTGTTTGGGGCAGAGAGACTTGTGGGGGGTCTGCCTTTAAGATCCTTTAGGAAAATATAATATTCTGCCTTTTTAATATTCCCCAAAATATTTCTTTCTCTGGATTCTTCCCACACTGTAGTGCAGAGTTACCTAGCATTAACTCAAGCATTAAATCTTGAACCAATGATAATACAAAGGTAACTCTCTTGTCCTTTTATAGAGAAGGCTCCTCTTTAAGGCTTCATTTCACCAGTGATTTCTAAAGAAATAATTAAGTTGAACATCAGTTAGTTGCTACTGTCAGCTTTTGAATTAGCTACATCCAGACAAGCCATTTAGGCAATACGTTACCTCCTGAAAGAAAGAAGTAATCTGGCATTCCTAGTTCTCCAGAGGGAGGCAGTGGTCATCTCATTTGCTGCAACAGCAGCTTGAAATTGTGCTGGAGTTGCCATCTGACATTTGAGCAGGGTCTGGGTCTAAATGCAAAGTGACAAAGATAGACAGGAAATGTGATGATCTGTTCAATCATTTGCCAATCTGTAGTAGATTCTCTTTATTAAGTGAGGCAAAACAATGTGGCAAGGTTACTCTGATGACTGCTTTATCATATCACCCATCAAGCTGTCTTAAGAGTTGAAAACATTTTATAGCCAGCACTTTCCAAGTTTGCACACCATATTAAAACATCTTTCCTTTAACCAATGTTTATTATCTCTGCAATAACATTTGGATTATACGCAATTCTGAGACATAAAAATGGTTTACCAACCACAATTGCTGGATTCCTACAAATGGCAATACTAAAGCCAAAATTAAAGAAATAAGCAAAAGGTATGAAAATATAACCCATTCATGGAAACCACTGTACCAATAAGTTACAAATCGTTAAACTTTGGCATAAGTCTTGATACTTAAGCCTAGAAATGTGCCTGACTTAAATAGTTGTTTTGGAAAAAAGGAACACAGGCTAGATTTCAAGGATGGGTGTTTATTTTAAATTGTTAAAGTTAAAATGAGGAATTGTTTGTACATTATATTCACATTAACATGCAATTTCATTAACACTGCTTAACCATTAATTATCTAGAATTGTTATGCTTGCACATTTCTCCACCCAAAATATAGAATACCTATTTTAACATACTAATGTTGAAATGGCAAAAGCCTTTGGAACAGGTTGTATTGTTAATTGGAATCAATTAGTATAGCATTGGAGCATGGAGCCCAATCCTACTAAAAAGAGTTCAGTTTAGATTAGCTACTTCAAAGACAAGTGCTGGCCTTCCAATAACATCAGTCAGCACTAAGGAAATCATTATTTCTGTGAAAAGTCACAAATTTACTGATCCTCAGGGCCTAGCAAATTATGTAAACCAAATCAGTCTATACAAACATATTTGAAGATACCAGTTTGAATAACCTGGGAAATAATCCAGTTTGAAGAGATGTAAAATAAAATAATCTTGATGGAATTATTTTTGCTAATTTTTTTCATTGCTTTTACATTTCACTTAACCTGAATTAAGGAAATCTCATTATAGCTACAATATGTATCTCCAATAATCTTTAATACCCCCACAAAAAAGGTAATATTTTCTGTTTTATGCTAATAAAGTTGATTTCAAGAAAACTTCTGAGCAGGATCATAGTAAATGCTGAGCTTCTGGCAAGGCTGCTGATCTTTGGCATTTTTCAGAGAGACTGTGTAATTGACACTCCTGCTTGTAATTTGTAGTTTTCCTCTGTTCTGAAGCAGAGATATTCCATACTCTAAACCAGAAAACATCATCTCTGTCTCTCTTTATTTTACTGTATTTTCTGTTTTGCAAATCTCCATCAACTATCTTAAATTTTATATCATAAACAACCAGTACACTTCCAATAAGTACAATGACAATACTCAATTGTAATTAACAAGATAATTAAATTTTAATTATTTTCTATTTAATGACTTAAATAGAAAAAAACCCATACCTGCTATTCCCAAATTTTGATCATAGTTTCATAATGGGATTAATCTTGAAGATCAGCTTTCTAAAGTCATTTAATTGGTAGGAATATTTCACTGGTGCAGAGATTTTATATGAAATAAGTGGAATTTACAGTGGTTAACTAGTTACTACTAGGAAATGCTTTTCTTCATTACTGGATCTTGGACACAAAATCTGACAGAATAACAGGTGCAAAGATTTTTGGAGTGTATAAATTTTTAGATTTTAACCAATTCTTTTGTTTGAACACAAATTTAAATGGCATCTGCTATATATATATATATATATATATATATAAAAACCTCATCCCAAAGCATTCTGACTACAGAACTCCTGACTAAACTTTTCTTCTTCTTTTTTGTGATTAAAAATATAAAATGCTGGCATAATGATGAATAAAATTATGGACAGATAAAGCTTAATGCAGCATTCCTTACTGACATGCCTGCTTATTTATGGCCATTTTCAAGCAGACCAATGGACTTGTACTAATGAGGGATTTTGTTTTACACTTTTATAGCAGTGAAAGTATAAAATGTTCATATATAATTTGAATTTGATGAGTTGTGATTCCACTTGTACTTTATGGTTACTGCATTATGAACGATACCTAGAAATTTGTATTTTATAAATGGACTAATTGATGTAATAAAACTAGTTACATTTTATTACACTAAATTAAGATAACTGCTATAAAGAAATAAAATTCCAATAATTATTATAATTTTGTTATAGCTGATATTACTTTTTAAAGGGAACAGGTTTCCATCTTCTCATTACTTTTATAAAGAAAAAACATTACAAAGAAATAAATATTTTTGCGTGGCTGTATCTCTTTGATGTGACATGGGAGAATCCAAATGGATTTTTCTGGGGTTTGGCCCAGAGCCATGTATAAAAGAAAGAATCAACTAAATGAGTTGGAGAATTAGTTAGTCATAAGTAACAAAGTCTGTGGTAAGCAGGGTGGCAAAGTAAGTAAAATAAAGTCACAAACCACTTCAACACATTTTTGGGACTTTGTACACAATATGAAAAGGGTACTACTTGCAATGAAGCAGCAAGGGCCTACAACTGCAGTTGCTCTTAAGAATCCAAATTAAATTGTGGGTACCTGTCCAGATTTGTTTTTAAAAAAATGGGAAAAAATAGTTTCTCTAGCAAATTGATGACAAACTGATTAATTTCATTCTGCTGGATGAGGGTAGAAGGAAAAGAGGAAGTCCATTAGACAGGTAAGAGAAAGATTTTTGGTATCATTAAGTTAAGAAAGGAAAATGCACCTGAGTTCAGGTAATAAATAAATAAATAAATAGTTTAAATGTGATATACATCAGTGTACACATCAGTGTACATATTTTGACCTCTAAAGGGAGTTTACATCAGTGAATTTGATTGATGAATAAACAAGTTTAGTTTAGACAATGCATGTACTAGGACTTCTAGAATCTAGCAACTCTAGTTTTTCCCCCTGTTCTTAGAGTGTTTCCCTATTTTATATTTGTAAATCACTATAAGAAAAGTGTGTGGGTGATGTGAATATTAAGTGCTGGAAATCCTAATACAGTACTGTGGAAATCAGAGCTATCTTGGTGTAGTGGCTAAGATATCAGATTAGAAACCTGGAGATTGTGATTTGTAGTTCTCTGTTAGGCATGAAAACTAACTAGGTGTTTTGGAACAGCCATTTTTTTTCTCAGCACAACTGGAAAATTGGAGATGGTAGCATTATGCATGGTACTTTCAGTTACAAGTGTAATAAATTTTATTTATTATATAAATAAAAACAATAGACCTGACAATGGCTCAGAGCTGTAAAACTGAGAAAGAGACAGAAGGGCTAATTCTGGCTGCACAAGATCAAGCCTTAAGAACAATGCATACAAAGCCAGAACTAAAAAAAAGCAATAGCAAATGCCTCTTCTGTAAAGAATCTGACGTTAGTCAGCCATATAGTTAGCTGCTGCAAGAAGGTTGCACAGATTGCCTACAAAGAAAGGCATGACAAAGTAACAATGGTCATGCACTGGAATATCTGCAAGAAATATCATTTGCCTGCAAGCAAGAACTGGTAGGACTACAAAATAGAAAAAGTAATAGAAAATGAAGAAACTAAATACTTCGGCACTTTAGAATTCAAACAGGCAGGCATCTGCCATATAGCTCCCCAGATTTAACAACTGTTGATAAGAAAGACAAAAATGTCGGTATAATGGATGTGGCAGTACCTGGGAGTAGCAGTAGACTAGAGAAAGAACTAGAGAAAACCCACAAAATACAAAGTCCTGCAAACAGAAATAGAATGACTGTGGCAAAAGAAAGCAAAAATAGTACCAGTAGTAAAATGTGTCTTCGGTGCAATCCTAAAACATTTGGAGCATCACTTAACACTATCAGTATTGATAAAATCATCAATTAATTGCAAAAGACAATTAAGCTTTACTCGGAACAGCTTATATCCTGCAACAATACCTTTAATACCAGCAAACAACATTTCCTTATTTCAGATCCTTGAGAATGATTCAATAGGTGGATAAAAACGCCAAATCCAGTCTAAACATCTGACTGATTATGTGATAATCAGTATCATAGGTTCGGCAGTTTTTTCTTTGTGCTATGTAAAGCAACCAATAAAGCCTTGAAAAAGATATTCAAATACCATATTGTGTCTATAGCAAGATCAGATTCATGATAGCCATGGGTATTCCCTGTGACACTCTATAGAAATGAAAATTGGAAAAAAATGGAAGAATGAAGATGGGAAGAGTATTGATCCTTGTGAAGTTTAGTGTTAGAGAAGACTCCAAATGGACAGCCAGGACAACTAACAAATAGATAATTGAACAAATCAATGAGGCATAAATGTACAGGCTCAAATTAGCCTGCTTCAGACATATTATACAAAAAACTAGCTCTCTAAGGAAGACTCTACTGCTGTGAAAATGGAAGAAAAGAGAAGAGTACAACCAGCAGCAAGTAGATATACTCAGTTACAGTAGCAATGAGCATATTGCTCATTGGAATAGCTGAAGGATCAGGTTAGGAACAGATCATCATGGAAAAAATTAATAGTTGATAAAAATTCCATGGCATGTAATCCTCCTCCTCCTCCTCTAATATAATACCCAATATATATCCCACTATTAGTATCTTATAGTAGCTGTGCTTCCAGAATTAATGCAGCCATAGATTTCCTTATTAGTGTAATCACTGCTATACTTCTTCTTCCTATGACTATTGGATGAATTGACTGATACAATAGAATGGTTAGGATTAAAAAAAACCTAGTCTTAAACTTGATATTCTTTGTTTCTTTGGCTTTCCCTCCCTTAATCTACTTATCACTTCATGTCTCTTGTGCAAGTCTCTCTGCCTCCACTCAGATGCCTGTTGGCATGAAAAAACATATTGACATGTGGGATTTGCTTTGGCTTAGCTCTTTGGGTTAACCCTGTCACTTACAACTTGCTTTATGTGCAAGCCATGCCATGCCATCATGTTTTGTTCAACACACTGTGGCTTAACACAATGAACTTACCCTGTGAAACCAGCCACAGTGTAATGACAAAATGTGTGTATCTAGATTTTATTAAAAACAAAAGAAAGTGCCACCAAGTTGTGATTGCTGAACATTTATTGGAAGAAGAAAGCATCTGATTAAAAAGGTTCAGGCAATTATTTCTAAATCTTGAAAGGAACAGAGTCTGGATGTATTGCACCTTCATAAGATGGTAGGTACTGCCGTGCCCCAGTTGTAACCTACCTGTCCTGTGAGAGCCAGCATGAAGGCATATGTTGGAGCCATCCTTTAGGAAATGTGGGTCCCTGGAGGAAAGCCTTTCTGTTGTGGTGCTTGCCCTCTGGAATATCTTTCTCCCAGAGATTAGGCTTTTCATGTGAACTAGTTTTGTTGCAGAGCCTGTGGCCCAGGCTATTTAGTTGAATTTGTATGATTTTGTTTTCATCTTGTCTCCTGTAATTATTTATTTGTTATTGTTTTTATGATCTCATCTTGCTTTAATTCTGTTAGCCTTTAATTCTGTTAGCATTTGAGATGGGTGACCATATAAATGGAACAAATAAACAAATCATCCTACAAAAGCATACTTTAAAAATGTGATTAGCATAAAAGACTAAAAAGATTTAATGCTATCCCTTTTAAAAAAGAAATCCAATGAAATAAACTCTAATCTCTAAAAATCAATAGAAAAGTAATATTTGCATTAGAACCCTGATTCTGTATTCCAGTAATAGTGTATTTTACTGTCTTAACATATAAAATGCTAATAAAAATCTGAAGTTGATATAAATAAAATTTCCTGTAGCAATAAAATACCATTGATATTCTTTATTTTCCAAACATTTTTAAAAAGCACTATTGCAGATGAGTCATTGGAAAAGTATTTGTTTGACTTTGTAAATATTGCTTTTTTCCTTGTCTCATAAATCCTATTCTCAGTCTTTTATCATTATTTACTATCTTATTTTTCATTGTATTATATTGGTGGCATATGATAAACACTTCTATTTAAGCTGTGAATATTTAATAAGGTGAATACTTGTTAACATTATCTGAATCTGGAAAGGGTTTTAAAGAGTAAGCACAAGTTTCTGTATTAAGAGAATAAATTTGAAATCTCGTTCTTTCTTTGTTTAGAGAAAATTAAAATAGACAATCCTCCAACAACAATAGACAATCCTCCAACAATCCTCCAACAAATCCTCCATTTGTTCTACAAACATAAACAAATCAACATAAATTATCAGAAAAAAATATTATAATTTAGAAAAAAGATCACTGTATATTTATCTTGACTAAAAAAGCAATGAAATTACATTAATCTAGCTTGTTTTCAAACCAATATTATCTGAACCGTTACTTCAACAATTTCAGTGTGTCTTTATTTCTGTATAGGTTTAAATATTTTATAAAAGGTCAACACTCATTTACAATAACATCTGCTTTGTATTAATTCACATTTTGTTTTGGAGAGCTTTAAAAGTTTGAATTAGTTTTTAAAGCAACTTAATCATAACAGAGGTGGTGCTGACTTAATTTTTGGGTTTATTATTGATTTAAGACACTCTTGTATATGGTCTCTTCATTTGTTTTCTGAGAATTTCTATTTGTATGTTTTCCTAAACCATGATGGTTTGAAATACTGTCTGTGATTAATCACATTAACAACAGAAATGTAGCAGAACTGTAATAAAGTATTCAGACACCTCCCTTCAAAAAGTAGTAAAACTGAAATTAAGTGGCAGCTAAATAGTAATGAACTTATTAAAAGAAAAGAAATTATTTAGATGCCAACCGGAAAGCTATTTTTTTTTAGATGTCATTAAACCACCCCTTTGTGCTTTTTAATTGTGGATTAATAAAATTAAAATTGATGTTATGTCTCCTGCTGTTCACAGAGAGACAGAAAATATATGTCTTTCAACAAAGGCAAGGAGCCCATGAAGTTAATAGCTAAACTTTAATTGATTTCGATGATCTTGGATTTCAAGAGCATTGCTTCCATTTTGTCTTTCTGCCTATTAACAGCCCTGCCAAGGACAGCAAAACCAAATCAAAAGATTTTTCTCAGTGCTATTAGCATTGCTACTGTTAAAGAACAAGTCAGCAAGAGGGGAATATATTACAGAGTAACTGGTAATGTCCAGAGAATATTAATATTGGAAAGGCTTCATCTATTCTAGTTGGTTTACCTTTTCTCTCTTTTTATAGAAAGTGAGGTAGGGTGGTTTGAAGACCTTATCTATCATGAAAGACAGACTAGGATAGGCTCTCACTGTCTTCTGGGGCTAATGGGAGGGTTTCAGTTGTGGGGGGAAGGTTTCACACATAGATATTTTTGTTGAAGGAATAGCTCAAGGGGAGAGAGAGAGAGTGAGAGAGAGAGGAAAGGAGGGAGAGGGAGAGGGAGGGAGAGGGAGATTGGAGTTAATGGTTAGGTCCTTGTGGAACAGTAATAGTTAGTATGGGATGGCCAACTTCATTGGGATGAGAATATTTTGATAAAATGGATAGAATGCTATCTCAATTATCCTCTTGCAACGCCAACTGGATTCCATGGTTCTTCTAATGTGTATGGGAACTTTGGGAGGGGTGTTTTCCATAAAATTGTTATTGCCTTATTGGAGGACAGGAAGTTTCTAGAAAGAGGTGGTAAGAGGCTGTTGTGGTTCCAACATTCCATTCCTAAAGAGGGCATCTTTGGACCCAGTGTTGTTAGAAAGCTAGTGATCACTCTTGATCTTCCCTTTTCGGGAAAGATTGTTGAGATAGTGGTGGTGGATCAACCTTGCAACACCCAGAGAAAGTAGATTTTACTCAGGGCTTTGATCAGGAGACAGCATTGGTCATTCTTCCAGATAATTTATGTTATGTCCTGTATGGAGACATGTGTACTTCCTTGTCTTATTAGTAGCTTTTGATACCATCAACCACAGTATCACTTGGATGACCTGCAAGGGTTAGTAGATGTTATTTCACAATGGTTTCACTCCTTTCTTAATGGGCAGTTCCAATGGTGGGGTAAAAGAAGTGAGCCTAGTGACCCCTGTCATGAAGGGTGCCACAGGCGTGAGTACTCTTTTTTCGGTTTCTGAATATCCATACAAAGTTACTAAGACAGTTCATTCAATAGTTCAACATGTGCTATCATCAATATGCTAATATTGCCCATTGCTACTCCAGGCCATGAATAAGATGCTGTCTGGAGGCTGTCATGATCTGATTGGGAGATAACAAATTGAAGTTGAACCGTAGAAAGACAAAGCTGCTGTTCATGTGTTGGCATCCTCTGTTGTTGTCAGAGGTATTCCTTGATAGGCAGGCTCTACCCATCAGGGAGAAAGTCTGCAACTTGGGAGTGCTTCTGAACTCATGGCTACTCTTGCAACACAGGTACCCAAGTCCATCCTCAGCTGGTGCATCAACTGTAGAGTTACCTGGGGAAGGAGAACTTTGTTATAGTTATCACCACCAGGTTAAACTAGTGCCCTCTTCTTGGGCTATCCTTGAAGAGTTTGGGGCTATCCTTAAGGAGCATACAGAAACTACAGCTGATCTAAAATGCAGTGGTCGGCATTCTTTCGGGCTCCCAACAGGAGGAACTTTTTGACCAGTTTTGCAGACCCTACATTTGTTGCCAACTGGTTTCTGGCTCCAATTTAAGGTGATAAAAAGTTCTTTTCCCATCAACATTAGCCTGTCAACCTTCCCCAGGTTAACAACACAGGAAAGGCAACCAGATGAACTAATATTACTTTATTCTAAGGCTACATTAACAGAATTTTTCAAGTCTAAAAGTAAAAATCTCCCACTGTCACTTTTGACAGCCTGGTCAATTAGGGTGGGTCTTTCCTAAGTTTCTTTCTCTGACTGTTAAGCCACTGGGAGCTCTTCTTTCTCTTGTCTAATCATTTTCTGGGCAGCATTTGTTTCCCTCATCCTTCAAGATTATTCCCACATACCATTCCATAGCCTGACTATTTAGATCTATCAGGGAGAAACAGCTGTAAATTCCATATTTTCAGATTTCACGGGCTGACGCAAGAAAACATTGAAGAGATCAGCATGGCCCTCTCCTTTTGGTCTTTTAGAAATTTTCAAAATGTAATTGCTTGGGAGAGCTTTCCCCTAATGTGAATGTTGCCATCTTTATTTCTATTTAGGTTATTTATAATTTAGATTGTATGGTTTTTATTTTTATTCTGTTTGTAGTGGCTTTATTCCTGCCATGGATATTTTAATCTGTATCTGTTCAGAGAAAGCTGCCAAAAGTCTTTTTGGATTGCAGCAACATAAAAATACATTCCATAAATAAATAAAAACTTTAGTCCTCTACTCAGTGTAGAAATCTAATACTTTAGCAACCCCAAGAGATGTCTTTTCAGCCTCTGTTTAAATATTTTCAGAAAGGTGAGTCCACCAGTTCCTGAGACAACTTGTTCCATTTGAACATGTATTGGTAGAACATTCTTTCTTATGTAGAATTAAAATCTGCTTCTTTGTAATTTAAGTCTATGGCTTCATGATAATGTAAACCTTTATCATTTTGATTGTTCTCATTTGGCCACACTATAATTAATCCACGTTCTTCCTAAAATGTGCCCAAACTATTGTAGACACAACATTCCAAGGAGAGAATATTGTGTCCTGGCACTCATTTTGTTGGACAGCCATTCGTCTGGAATGATATAGGGTTCCTGCTTGAATAGGTCCCTACCAATGGCTTTATTTTGTATTCTATATGTCCAGATTCTCTTTAACAAAATAGGAAAGTGTAAGTTAGGGATATAACTATTAGTTGGATTCATAGTTGGCTGAATGGTCTTTAAAGATATTAATAATAATAATAATAATAATAATAATAATAATAACAACAACAACAACAACAACAACAATAATAATAATAATAATAATAATAATAATAATAATAATAATAATAATAATAATAATAATAATAATAAAGTTGGAAGGGACCTTGGAGGTCATCGAGTCCAGCCCCCTGCTCAGGCAGGAAACCCTATACCATTTCAGACAAATGGCTGTCCAGTCTCTTCTTAAAAACTTCCAATGTTGGAGCATTCACCGCTTCTGGAGGCAGGTTGTTCCACTGGTTAATTGTTATAACTATCAGGAAGTTTCTCCTTAGTTCTAGGTTGCTTCTCTCCTTGATTAGTTTCCATATTCATGCAGCTTGGAGGAAAGTATCAGGGCTTCTCCCAGGTTTCACATTATTCAATACTTTTATCAATAATTTGGATGAGAGAGCTGAGAAGTTACTTATCAAATTGCAGATGACACTAAACTGACTGAAGATCTAATGCTATTATGTTAAAGGAGATCTAGATAACCTTGAGCAATGAGCTGAAATGAATAGGATAGAATTTAACAAGGAGAAATGTAATGGTAGGGAAAATGAAAGGGAAAAGTACAGGGAGGGAGAAACCTGACTGGGAAATAGTATGTGTGAAAGTTAAACCAGTCCTATGATTTAGGCACTAAAAAGTCAAATACTATCTTGCCTTCATCAACAGGAACCCAGAATCCAATTACAAGAATTAGTTCACTCCACTCTGCTGTTCATACCCCATTTGGAGCCTGCAGCTCTTGAGTACCCCAGTTTTCAAAAGGCAATAACAAATTGGAGCAAGATATTGAAGAAAGTCAAAATTGAGTTCAGAAGAGGACTACCGAATAAAACAGCTAAACGATTTGAGTATGTTTAGCTTTCAGAAGACTGACGGAGGGGAGATAATATAGCAATGTGCAAATATATTTGACTCAGAAGATGGAGTAGACTTAACCTCTATTGCCTCAGAGAGCAGAACCATTGGATTAAGACTTATAAGAAAATAAGTTCAGGTTAGACATCATCCTGACTGTATAAACCAGGGGTAGGCAACCTTGGCTCTTTTGTGTTATATTTCTCTTGTTTGGAAAAAAAAGTACTGGCTACAGCGGAATCAGCGCGTACTACAGAATTTAGAAACAATTTCTGCACTCCGCGCTGAACGCAGAAATCAGAAGCGCGGAAAATAGGTTATGTTAACCATGCGAAAGACCCAATTAAGTTTATGTTTGTTTACGTTCAAAAATTCTGCTCTCTGGCTCGACTCACGCCAACTCCACCCCGCCTTGCCTGTCCGGGAGCAGCACCACCCCCTCGAGGGGCAGAACTATGTTCAAGTTCGGGAAGGTGAAAAGACTCGGCGGAGGTTCGTGACGTTGACGCTGGCTGGTAAGGGAGGACAAGTCGGTTCGAATCTTATCTCCCGCTTGGGCGATGCAGGGTGCGGAGTCGAAGGGGGCGCGGGATGTTCGTCGCAAGGAGGCTTCGGAAAGCGGGTTTGTGATCGTGCTTTCCCTGCGTTATGTAAGCGGAGACTAGGAAGGGCTGTTCTTCAAAAGTGAAAATAAACCGATCAGCATCAGGGACAAGCCTTTTCCCCTGATCCCGAGGGCCCGCACCGGCTTGGATTTCCACTTGACCTTTTAAACTTAAAGCTCTCTCCCTTTAGGTCAGAGGCAGCCCGGGAAAGTGACAGGGTTTCAGTTTAGACCAAAAAGAGAACATTTAAAACGAACAACTTTGCTGACTTCTGGGATTAAGAGGCAATCTGAAGAAGAAACGGTTTCATAAAGGTATGGGGCAGGGGTAGGCAACCTCGGCTCTTTTATGACTCATGGACTTCAACTCCCAGAATTCCTGAGTCAGCTATGCTGACTCAGGAATTCTGGGAGTTGAAGTCCATGAGTCATAAAAGAGCCGAGGTTGCCTACCCCTGGTATGGGGTTAACGGCTGTTAAAGGCCCGGCACTTCAGTGGCCATAATACGCCACTGTGATTTTAAAAAATGGCTTTTCTCATCTGGATTAATGACTTTTACAAGGACTTCTCAAGGATAAGAGAGGTGACTTCAGATAAAATTTAGAGCCCAGTCGATTCAAGCTGATAACACATTTGCTGTTTATTTTAACTGATTTTTAATTATATATTTTTGATATCTGTGCACACCAGACCTTACTGCAGATTGTTAGTACCAATCTTTAGTACAAAATACAAAGCAAAGTGGAGATTGTCATTATTGAAGTTATTTAATATCTCAATGCTATCTGTGATGTTAACCAAGCTTCTATATTGTTTTACACATGTTTACATTTATAAGTCACTGAAATATTATCTATTGAATTAATATCATCCATTCTGTGAAGCATATGCTACCTTTAGGGTTTTCACTAAAATAAAAACAGGAAAGAATGAAATATAAACGTTTTATACAAGTTATGTCTTAAAGATATCTGCTAGCTCTTTCCATGTTTAAGCTAGTGAAATTTTTATAAGATCTTGAGCTCTAGAATTTATGTTTGTGCAGAATTAAAAGAGTTTGTAGATGTAGTTTGATACTGCAGAACAGGAAACACCTTAGTTCTTAAAATCTTAACCCAGTGATTCTAGAAAGGCTAAAAAAAAAGAGTATTTCTGTGTGGAGGGTAAAAATGTAGGCTGAAAGTTAGCCTTATCACTGCTTCGAAAGTGGGAACAAATATTTAAATGCATAAAAATGATCTGAATCCTTTTCTGCACCAAGCCTTTTTTTAAAGGAAATTGAAAATTATTTAATATTTTAAAATACAATCTTTAGTTACTGAAAATGCTTTAGTTACTGAAAATGGTTCTCTCCCTATCCATTTAATTGATTCTGCTCATACCAGTCAGAATACAAACATATCTGTCTGTCAGTCCTCCATGCAAAACCTGGATTTTTTACTTGATTTAATCTGACATAGAAGTAGACACTCTGGCATTTATTAAGAATATTAGGGCCATTCTACTAGTGATTCTCATCTATTCTGCCTGCTAAACTGGTTTACCATGAAGATAAAAGTGCATTAGGAATGTAAAATAATACTTAATCACTGAGAATTCTGACTTGGTGGTAAGGAAAATATTGCTTGTACAGTACTAAATATTGATAATATCAGAATTACTACCCTTCTTAGCTAAAAGCTACAGATCCATTGATCATAAGTTTTCTTGCACTCCGTGTAATATTATTGTTGTACATGCTGAAAAATCACTATCATTTTAACCTGCAAAGTAAGTGATTATAATATGCAGTATTTCTAAACTATCTGAATTCTTTTAACATACCATGGGTTTTTATATCATTAATTTTATATAATGGCACTCTTGGCTGGTTGCCATGTTATGTTTGTTGTACTAGAGATATAAGATATGAAAAAAGCCATTTTATTAGTAACATTAGCTTCAACTGCTTTTCTTTTGCGGTGATGGAAAAGTACTGGAAGTATCTGAAGGAGATGTAGAAGAGTACATGCTATATATTGAGCTTTTTAATGAATGAATAAATAATTAAATAACAGGAAATAGATTATTTAAAAAATGGCAAAGCTGCAAGTTTACATGGTGTGACTCAGAAAATGTTAAAAATTGATGGGACAATATGTTTTGTTTAACTCGTGTGGATTCTGCATCTGGCCTTGATGATTGGAATAATTCTATTTCTATTCCCTTCTAAAGAGAAGGTAACATGTGAATCTTTTTCTTCTTGTGCCATATCCGTTATCGGACGTTGGCGATCATGTTGGCGATCCTGTTTTTATCAGCAGCTGCACGAAAAAGTGCTGCTGAGTTTTGTTCAAACCAGTCCCTTAGATAACATGTGAATGCAAGAACTAAACAGTGGGTTAGCTTGTTAATTGTGCCGGCATGGGAATCTTTGATGAAAGGATATATATTGGGAAAGTGCAGAGCAAAGGTACGCAGACCAGATTTTATTCTTCCATAATCATTATTATTTAAGAACTTTTTATCCCACATTTATTATTTTTATAAATAAATTAAGGCAGTGAGCATATCTAACACTCCTTCCTCCTATTTGCCCCACGACAACAACCCTGTGAGGTGGGTTGACTAGAGAGTGATCAGCTCCAAATCACCCAGCTGTCTGTCATGTCTAAGGCAGGACTAGAACTCATAATGTCCTGATTTCTAGGTTGGTGGCTTAACCACTGAACCAAACTGGCTCATTTTTCATTGAGATATATTGTATATGAGCCCATATTTGCCTTAAAACGTACTATAGTACTGTTGACTTGCAAAGATATTTCCCATATTTGGAAGAATCTTCACAACATACAGTTAGTTCCGAAAACAAATACTAAATGTTTTTCAACATACTTAATAACACATAGTTGCAAAATTACTTATTTTTATACATTTGTTTAATCAAGACATTGTTTCTTCTTTGCATGTCTTTGGAGAGCAGGTGCATCCTTTGCATCCTTTGGAGAGCAGGTGCATCCTCTGCATCCTTTGCAAAGATTTTTTTTATTGTTAGGAATTTATATAGATTCCCTGTAGTCCCAGGAAGATTCCTTTGTCATGTTTCTGAATCATTTTAGATTTTCTTATCATCTACAGGTTGTCCTTGTTTAGGGATCATGGTAATTCAATTAGAAAAGTGGTCACTAAGTGAAAAATCACATGACCACAAAGTGCTTATGATTTTATTTCAGCTTTCCTTTGCTTTAATATCCCAAACAGCCACATGAACCAAATAGCAGGGAAGATTTCCAGAACTTTACTCATGAGGAATCCAGGTAAAGGGGCAAATCTTGCAGCACTTTTTCATCACTCCTTTGGAATGCTCACCCTGGTGCTGAGATAATTAACAAGAAGATAATTGATGTTTGTATTTACATTCATTGGAAAAGAAAGGATTACAAGAGAATAAGTGGGTATACAATAGGGAATATGCATTGAAAGGAAGAATGTGCAAATGGCCACTATTTGCCTAGTGTGCTTCCTGGAAGCCTTTTAGGATGCAAGCAAAAGCCTTTGATGTGGAACTGATTAGGGTCTTGTCAGTGTCAGCAGCATTATGAGCCAGCCCTAGGTTTCTAATCAATTACTTAACGTCACAGAGCTGAGCTTGTTAACTTATGGTTAGAACCTTTTAGGAATGTGCTACACTGCCAAGAAAGCAGCTCAGAAAGAGATGGCTTGCTTAACCCTTACCCTCTGCAAGGGGTGGGCAAACAGGTCAAACAGAACATATTCTAAACCACGGGTGTCAAACTCGTGACGTCACGTGACGTGTCGCAACGTATCGTGACTTTTTTCCCATTGCCAGCAGTGGGGTGGGTGCAGTTTTGGCTTGACGCATCCTGCCCACAGGCCGGCAGCTTGACACCCCTGTACTAAACTGACTGCAAGGGTGAACATCTGACAGAGAGAGAAAGAGATGCTGCATAGCTTGTATATGTGCACCTTTTTCATCACTATCATAACTGAAAGATCGTTGTCAAGACATTACCTGTACATCTCTCAATCTAAGGCTAAATTTCATTTTTAATTTTCAGACTGCTGGCTTTGAGATAAAATCCTGTCCAACATGCTCATAACCAGTGTGTCCCACTCCTAGTTAGCCCCTTTCAAATGCAACCATTTTGTACAGATCCCATCTGATGCTTCTGGCTTTTGTCTCCTGTCATTCATGGATCAGGTTTCTCCTGGACAGAATACTCATCAGATATATCCACGCTTGGATTTATCCATCAGTTGGGTAGAAATGTTATATTGACTTTCCAGTCTAGCCATCCAGCAGTCCTGTTAAACTCAAAAGTGGAAATATTTTCCCCATATCCCCATATCAGCTTTAAACTGCAGTATAACTACATACATAGGAATTACCCAAACTGCAAGGTAGTTCAGTCCTCTGACAGATGTTTGTTCTTTATAAACCACCTAAGATTTTCAGTAATTAAAATCAGTTTAAAGCAGTGTTTATCAACCTTTTTAACCGTAGACTCGGCTCCCAGAATTACCCAGCCAGCATGCTGGCTGGGGAATTCTGAAAGTTGAAGACCATACAACTTAAAATTATTAAGTTGAAACAACTGGCCTATGTCTAAAATATAGACTATTTCCAGTATTTAGTCTACCTTTTTTAGTAGAAAGTATATTCCCGAACTGAGTCCTGCTTGTTTTATTTCATAGTTCTATTTTACTATAATAAGATATTTGGATCTTCCTTGCTTAGTTCCAGAATGGGATAACATTTCAATTACAGTGATGAAAAATAGATTGATGTAGCCCATCTTTATGGGAAGAGGAACTTGAGATTTTCTGAACCAGTTATCCTCCTCCTATAATTTTCTAATTATTATATCCCACATTATTTATTCTAGATGTCTGTTTCTGGAATATTGCAAAGTAGAGAAGAATTACAGTCAGAATTTGGAAGATAAAAACTGTGAGTAAAGAAAAGCTTAAGCCTTCCCAGCTCCTTTTTATTTAAAATTCACATTAACTCTATCTAACACACACTCATATAAATCATCACAGGGGCTGTACTGCATTGATGTGTAAAGTGTTGTTTGCCACTGAATAGTATTATAAAACAAAATTTAGATTTTGTCTCTCCTGCTGCTATAGACGCCTTACATTAATATGTTGCATTCAATAATTTCTTTTCTCTGCAGGTGTTGGATTACTGATGGAATTCATGGTTCAGCCCTAGCTAATTTATGCTCACCATGAAGTGGAAATTATAAATAATTATAACAGGAAAAGAAGAATTTGCAGTTAGGGCAAAGAACATCAAAAGATTTTAGTATGAAATATGTTGCAAATAGTTATTTATAAATTTGGGGGTTTTGTCCAGAGATTTTGAAAATCTAAGAGATCATCTTCAAATTGTTATTGAGTGTAATTATTTGCTTTTTCTGAGTATTGATCTCTTATGCCTAACTACTGAAAATTAAGATTCACTGAGTATATCTAGATGTGTCCATCCTTGTTATTAATTATATGCTTGCGTCCTAGGTAGGTTCTATGGCAAACTAAGAAATAATAAACTCTTTTTATCTAAGAATGTAGTGCCTTGTTCACAAGGATAGTGCCCATTAAATATCACCCACATGCAAGACTGTGATTGCATAATTATCTTTCTTTTTTTCTTTAAAATTAGCCAAACTTTGCTATGGTCTGTATTACTGGGCTTGAGGTAGAAAGATCTAAAGTATTTTCCCTTCTGTTTTTCCAGGACTAACCGGAGGGAGAAATTGTTACTAAATGGGTTCAGAAATCCTACTAGAAAGACAGGTTGTCAGTAGATTCAATCTGACTTACTGTAGGTACATTTTATAGGAGAACCCTTAAAGGAAAGGATCTGCCAAAAAGCTTTTAAAGTGTCCATCTATATAGTGTATATACTATGAAATACTATGCCTATGTCAAAATTAGTTAACATGATAAAGTGGAAATATCACTTTGTTATTTCTTAATATTTTCTAACGGTACCTAGGAGCTTAATTTGCTTGATTAAGCCTCTGAGGTAATGTAATAATGTATACCAAATCAGTATTGCATCTGGTGGTTTTTTTTAAATTAAAGTTAAATGTTTAATTACATTCTGATTGGTATTTAGTTTGTTAACAATTGATATAAACACAAAAACAGTTGAATGTCAATCACATCCGTGTGCCTATTATTATTTTCAGAGGAATAGTGAAAAGTACATGTAAAAATAATGAGAGAAGTGTTTGGAATAGGATTCTTAAAAGAATACTCAAAGCAGATCCCAGTGTGTTCATTGTGGCAGAAATAGCTGGTGGAAAATAACTCTTTCTGTTGTGACTTGCATTTTCTCCCGAGCCAGATAAGATGCCATTCTAAAATAAGAAAGCTTGCTATCTCTACTAGTCCACTCTTGCAGCATAAGTTTTGAAATCTTTGGTGAAGATGGGAGAATCTAAAAGCAAGATGCAACTGGGCTTATGTCAGGCCTATCCCAACTTGGGCTTTTAGGAAAGAAAGACCCTCGACTCCATTTGTAGCGAAAGGTATACTTTTACTAAAGCAAAGTGGTTAAAGCGTAAGCAAAGCCAGAGCTGAATATTCCTGCGTACACCCAGTGATTTTCCCTTCTCCTGGGTCCTCCCCTCTTGATCATTTCATTAATGTCACAATAGTATTCAAACTAGGTGTTTTGGTAAGAGTTCTAAAATTTGGCCCCTCTTTGGAGGCCGTTCGCATTCCATTCTCACGCCTAAGTCATTGGATCTTTCAACCATTGTCTCTTATCTTGGGTTGGCACCTCTGATTCCTTATATATGCCCATTTGCCCAACTCCCACAATAAAAATGATAAAAAAACACAATTTGCAGTTTAACATAGAAAACTTTTAAAAACTTTTAATGTCCGCTCCTAACATTACCCTACTTTCTCCTCCCTCCATAGCAAAGCAGAGCTGAAGTAATGTGATGGCAGATCTGGCAGTTTTGATCAAATATCCCCCCCCAAAATAATTTAAATTTGCTATTTCCCCCCCCCCCAAGTTAAAATTAAAGTAATTTTACAATTAAATATAGAGATGAAACTCTTGAGTTTGGAGTATTTGCTTTAAATATATTTTTGGAGTGTTAAGTTTGAACTAACATTGTCAGATAATCATACAATGCTAAACTGGAAGCAATCTAGACTGTTCTACAGATAATTCCTTTCTCAATTAACCTCTTGGACCTTTAATATTAATGATAGAAAAATAGAGTGTAAGTTGATTATTATGAGTTATGCCCATGGATGACCTATTACCATTTACTGATTAAAACCGCTGCTTTTTATTAAAAATACAAAAAGGCCATTGGTCTGTCTGCAACTGAAAAATAATTATCAGAGCTTTGAACATATAATCACATTTTAGCAGTATTTACTTATATATGCCCATTTGCCCAACTCCCACGATAGAAATGATAAAAAACACAATTTGCAGTTTAACACAGAAAACTTTTTAAACTTTTAATGTCCACTCTGAAAAGATTTTGATTTAACCATCCGTATCATTTTGATCTATTAATGTTAACACCCAACTAAGTCTACATATCTGATTTTGAAAAAGTGAATTTTAAAATTTTGTAACAAATTTGGGAAATAGAACTTGGACATAAACACATGTCTGAATTCATAAATACATTCTATCTGAATGTTTAAAATATTATAGCTGAATTATAATTTCCATATTGATCAAACTTTGTATTTGTAAGAGGTTTTTAAAAAGGGACACAAACTTGCAGATTGTTTTTCTCTAAATTATAGTGTTTACTATTGTGATGTTTTAGATATGTAATTTATGCATATTCCCAGTAGATAAAATGACATTGGTTTAACAAATTATACACATGCAATTCTACACAGACAATTCCAAATGGATCCTTTTTAGAGTCTCTTAATCACAGAACATTAGTACTTTCATTTCAGGGATGACTTGTATCCTGACTGGGGAAGGTGGGGATGGGAAGAAGAAAAAATAATTCTGTTCTAGATTCCAGACTTTTTGTTGGCTATTCTTAGTGATATTCTCTAAAAGCAGTCCTACTTTCTTCCAGCTAATCTTTGAGCAAACCTCACCCATGGTTTTGCTTATTCCCATTGGTTCTTCAGCGATAGACTCCATCACCTACGCACAGGCCATACTGTGCAAAAGCGGATCCAGCAATGTCCAATGTCACAGCTTAACACCTCTGTTCTTTAATATGTTTTCAGCTATAGCAGATATGCCTGCATTCAAGTGTTTCCATTAGGCCTGACGCTTCTTGATGTTTACATGACTCTAAGTCTGGTTTTGCCACACAGGGAAATTATCTTGCTACAGGAATACTTTTCCTCTTCTTGGTTTATCCTGTCCCTGCTTTTAAGAATTCCGTTTTTTTCTGGATATTCTTCCATGCAATTGTCATATTGTGGAAGATGAAAAATGAACATGAATATTCACCATTTTGCTGTTTATATGTTGTGGAGAAGTATCCCTTAAGACATAGACTATGATTAGAAATGACTGATGTGAGCTTAACCAGTTTTACATATATTTCTGGGTAGATTAGCAGATTTTAGAGGAATAAAACAGAATTAGTTGGTATCCAGTATGATTACATTGCTCAAACTATGTAAGACTTTCCTTGAGTAACAGTTCTATGAAACTTAACTTATTTTGCAGATTAGAATTGGAGAAAAAAAAATAGAACAATGTTGAATATTTCTTAATTTAGGTTTCTGACCAAAACTTCTCGTTGTTTATTATTGCTTTGTGACCACCTAAGGGGTGGGCAAGTGTCTAGGTATGGTCTTTGGAAAAATACTGTTACATTTGAAGGGCTCCTGGCATTAACGTTACATAACTGTACAAAAGTAAAAAACCAACAACACTCTGTTGTCAATGTATTGTTTTACCCAGGTTTATTTAATGCAAGTTGATTCAACAGCAGTAAATCAATTATAGAATATACAAAGTTCATGAAGAGAAAAAATATTTGACAATATGTGGCACAAAATGGCAATTACTACTGAGCTATATGTTAAGGAATATAACTCAAAAAACCTTAAGCTTTCCTTGTCTGTTAAACCCTGTTTAACTTCTAGAGGGTTTTATATGTTAAGACAGTGCTTTAAACTTAAATAAAAAGTTAGCACTAAAGTGAAAAGGTCTTATATGAATGGGCCTAAAACCAAGGATGGACTTCTACCCCTGAATGATCCAAATAAATAAAACCAGTTATTCTCTAACTATTGAATTGGTCCAAAACATTGATGTATAATCTCTAAAATAGTTAGTTTCTGGGTCTGCCAATCTACAATTTAACTCTCTAATTGTATGTAATTGTATGTAAGAATAGTTTAGCTGGGAGAGGATGCACCCAAGGACTGCACTGGAATTTTGGGGTTGCAATCTAAAAATAGTAAACTGGGACAAGACAAAACTGATTTCATGTCATTTGCACTTAAATTCAAATAAAATGAAGACTAGATATGCAAGATCATGCAAAATGAATAGCAGCAATATAGCTGGAAATTTTGTGAACAGTATGCTCAGCTTGTGATATTGCAGTATAGGATTTCTGGAGCCATGTGGATGCTTAATTTGACATACTTACTGAGCAGAAATGAGTATTTTTAGCCATAGGCTTTCTTTTGCTTTCTTCATTGTTGTACGCACATTATCACATTATAACTACCAAAGAAAAAGTTATATTTCTAAAGTATTTCTTTAAAGCAATAATCCTTACAACTGTGATTCTTTCTTTGATCTAATGTTCTACTTCAGTGTCTTTATTTAAAATACAATGGATTTTCTGTAGATTAGTTTATATTTAAAGGTCCCAAATTTAATAGATTTTTTTATGATGGAAATTGGAAAAATAATTACTTATAAAGAGATGTCACTATCAGAATAAGCAGCAACCTCTAAGCCATGTAGCAGCAAACTGCTTTCTGAATATGAAGACCGATGAAAAACACCCAATAATTTGTTCATCTGAGGATTCTAGGGATATTTCTTTTTTTCTTTTCTGTTTGAGAAGAATCAGTGCCATACTAACAGTTGCAGAATAACAGAAACAATTTTGTATTCTGGGCTTGAGGTGAAAGAAAATGATATATTTTTCTTTTGTATTCTTTAGCATAGTTAAGGAAACATTCTCAGAAGAAAATAAATAATCCAGTCTTGTCTTTAAACGAAGAAATTCTATTTTAACTTGTGGAAAGCTAGTTACAGAAGAGGTTTTCCTTGTGTTAGATTTCCCTGAGACCTGAAAAGTATCTCTCTCCACCCTTGCTTTTGTCTTTGTTATTCTATTATTCAGTCTTATAGATTGACAGAATTTTATGTAGAAGTCTTTTGGGTATATAGATGGACATAACTTAAATGGGTTATATCAGTCTATTTCAAGTGTTCCTACTATTTCCAATGTTCAGAATATGCTATTTCTGTAGCCAAAGCTTCACCATCTACTAAGAGAAGAATTAACATCAGGCTTGATTTAAAAAAAAACAAAAGTTTCTGGAAATGCAAAATAGCATTAAAATTAACGCCTAAAGGAATGGGACAAAAAGGTCAAGGAGAATTAATTGAACTTGATAGACATGGCAGGCTGAAAAAGATGAAATGCAGATAGAAAACTATGGGGGAATGGAACAGTTCTTCGAATCCTTATCTGAGTTTGTTTCAGGTACCAATTATCTGTGCAACTGTGCAGAATCATATAATTGACCAAGTACATTTAGAGAATCAAATCCAACTGCCTGCACAGTGCACAAATTTTAAAAAATCAACCTCCATGTGAATTCATTTGCCTGCCTGAGTAATTTGTACCATTATTGAATCTGTTGTTAATTTTTTCCCCTAACATTTAATTGAAATCTCCCTTCCTATAACTTTTCATAATTCTTTGTCCTGCACTATGGAAAAATAAGGAAAAGATCTTGACTTTCTTCTGTATGACATCTTTCTAGGTATTTGAAGAATGGTTATTACGTCTAATACATCTTTGTTTTCTTCTTAACTCTAAACATACCCAGTTGTTTCACACTAGTCATCTGTCCATCTTTGTTGTCGTTCTCTGAACCTGTTATCATTCTTCTGAATTATTTTGACATCATGGTGCTGATAATTGTGAACCTTATCTGTTAAGCAATTGCAACTGGCAGATCCCAGGAGGGGGTTCTTTTCTGCCATGGTGCCAGCCTTATGGAATCTTCTTTCCCTGGAAGTCAGGTTATTAATTATTTATTATTTTCAGAAATAATTGAGAAACCTGAATTAATTGTTACAATTGTTATTTTATCCTTTCAGATGAATGGTATGCTATTGAAAATTAGTTGGTTCAATGAAACATCTGACACCCCTCATTCTTCTTGCCTGTGGCTCCTTTAATCCCATAACAAATATGCACATGCGCTTATTTGAACTAGCAAGAGATCACCTTCATCAAACAGGTTAGTTTATTTAAAGTCTTCAAAAACTGAGTGTGCTATGTTGCAATAAGGAATCATTTGTATCTCCAAAAATGGGGCAACATTCCACATTGTTTCAACACATTTTAATTTCTGTTAATTAAAAGTTCAAAACTTAGACCAACTACTTCACAGCATCTAAATTGAAAGTTTACACATTTACTCCTTCTTGAAATAAAACTGATGATAAGGAAATATAAAATTGTTCTCCGTCAGTATAATTAAGTTTTGCCAATGGTTCAATAGAATAATTGCAGACTAACTTGTGATAAAAGGGGTCTTAACTCCTCTCCCAGAAGCTCTCTTTCTCTTTTCAAGGTGCCATGAAACACTTAAACTGCAATGTCACATCTGTATGCTAATTTTATCACTTAAGCTAAAGAAGTGATATAGTCTGCAGTTTTAACTAGGAAGAGAAATCAGAAAAAAGCCCCTATATATTCATTATGACTTTGAACTGTTTCTTCAAAATAGAAAATACAGAAGAGGAAAAACCATGTTTTAGCTGCTTCTGTGTTCTGCCATAATGAGATCCAAGTAGCTAATGATCCAGGTAGTTGACTGGGTTATGTTCACTCAAGCACTAGCAATAATCTAAGATATGGATGAGCAGGTTCATTCAGTCTCAATATCACTAATAAATGGACTGTAAGACATGAATGCTTGGAAAACATCAGGAAATAGTTCACAAGCAATAGCAGTCAATGATGGGCAATCTAGAAATATTGTTTTAATAGTATAGTGATACATAAAGTCATTCACAGTTAAGGCTTAAATTTCAAGGTTAACCAGAACCTTATAGTTTCCCTTTTCGATGATGATGCAAATAATGAATATATTGATATCTCTGTTAGTTGTGGAAATAGAAGATAATTCTTACAATGCTAGATAAGATTTCAAAGAGAAGCTATGTTTTTCCAATGCATTCCTTTTTTAAATTATTTTTTCATTCTTTTGTTGACTCTTATTGATGGCACCTGGTAATTGAAGATTTTTCTAAGAATAGAATACACAGCTATAATGAGATCCTTTCAGTGTTTAATGGAGACCTTTCTATTTTCACTTTTGCCAATATTGGTCTCTCTTTATGGTGTTACAAGAAAAGGTTGGTATCTAAATCATGTTTAAATATCTTGTTTTTTGTTAATATTAGATAGACATCTTTGCTGAAAAATGGCTTTGTCCTGGAAAGAATAACTGAATAAGGGTCTCAGAAACTGCTAGAATCAAATGATACCCTGGTGTAAACCTTTTTTCTGTCCACTCAGAGCAAGCTACTCATTTTTAAAATATTTTTATTGAGGCAAGATAGAGAGCTAGATGGAACTATACGAGGTTCTTACAGATGTTTTATTCTATCTAATTCCCATGTGTAAACAGAATAGGGTGGAAATGAGATTGTTTTGAAATTTATTCGATCTCTCATCCTGCAAAGACATGGGCTAGTGGTAAAGTATATTCTCTCTTAGAGTTTTCTTTGAATTATTTACTTTTAGGGGATAGAAAAAAGATTTGTTTCATATTACCATTTAACATAGTATTTCTTTCATTATCTCTAATTTCTGTTAAGGAACAAAAACTCAGTATTTCTTTCATTGTCTCTAATTTCTGTTAAGAAACAAAAATAAAGTTCTGTTTTATTCATACCAGTGGATGAATTTTATGTAATGATTTCTTAAATATAATGGATAGATCTATATTTTAGTGAATAATATATACTATTGTATTTTATTATTAATGTGCAACCTTATTTATTTCCATGTCGTATGCTTGTTTAGGATTTTTTTTCAATGTGATTCAATTTATTGTTCTATGAATGACTTTTAGTACTGACTGATGGTATCTGATGCCAATATTTTTTGGCACTCTCTTATGGCTAACAGTCTCCACTCATGTATTCTTCTGAACATTATTATCTTGCACCACTTGGTATGATTTAAAGATGTCAGAAATGATCTATATATTTTATCTTTAATGAAATCTTTCTTGTAGAATAAAATCATGGGAAGAATGTAAAATGCATTTGGGGAGAAAATACCGTACTAAAGAGTTGCTCAGCTCTTTATCAATTGAGATGGATGCTAAATGTATGGATGTAACTCTTCCAAGACTTGATCAGCAAGTCCTAGTTGAAGTTGAAAGTGTTAGATCTGGCAATATTCTGTTTAAAAAGAAAACTCTTTCCTTCAATATCCTCCTTTTATGGAAAGAATAAATGATTACACAAATGTGCCATAGCATTTAATATTTTAAAATAACAAGAAAAAAGTCAAGGAAACAGTCGGTCCACTAAAGAGAGAAGATGGCAAGGAAGTAATAGGCAGTAGAAACCAGAACTTCTTGATTCTTTCTTTGCATCAGTCTTCACACAAAAAGAAACTATAGCCCAGCCTACCAAAAACATAACTGTAAGACAGCTAGAAATAAAAATTAAAATAAGAAAGAAAATGGTAAGAGAACACCTGTCTGACCTTGATGAATATAAATCACAAGGACCTGATGGATTACATCCCAGAGTTCTGAAGGAGTTGACAGATATTATCTCAGAACCATTAAACCATATCTTTAAAAAAATCCTGGAGCACTGGGAAACTACCAGAGGATTGGAAAAGAGCTGATGTGGTTCTCATTTTCAAAAATGGGGGGGACAGACCCAGGAAACTACAGACCAATCAGCCTAACATCAATACCTGGGAAGATACTGGAAAAAACATCAAAAAACAGATCTAGAAACATCTAGAAACAAATAAAGTTATAACTTGCAGCCAGCACAGGTTTGTTAAAAACAGAGCATGCCAAACCAATCTTATTTCATTATTTGACAAAGTGACTAAATTAGTAGACCAGCAAAATGCTGTGGACATAGTATACTTAGATTTCAGCAAGGCATTCAACAAAATACACCACAATTTACTTCTTGATAAACTAGAAAAATGTGGGATAGACAGCATCACCACCAGATGGATTTGTAACTGGTTGACAAACCATACTCAACAAGTAGTTCTTAATGGTACTACATCTACATGGAGGGAAATAAGCAGCGGGATACCACAAGGTTCAGTCTTAGGGCCATTACTCTTAAATATCTTCATAATGACTTAGATGAGGAAATAGAAGAGGAACTCATGAAATAAGCTGACAGGAATAGCCAACACCCTAGAAGACAAGCTCAGGATCCAAAAAGATCTTGACAGACTTGAACAACGGACCCTATTCAATAACATGAAATTTAATGTGCAGAAAAGCAAAGTTTCACACCTAGGCAGGAAAAACCAAAGGCACAGGTACAGAATAGACAGTAACTGTGAGAGGGATCTTGGAGTCCTAGTGGACGATCACTTAAACATGAGCTAGCAGTGTGTGGCAGCAGCCAAAAAAGCTAATAAAATCCTTGGTTGTATAAACAGGCATAGAATCAAAATGACATGAAGTATTAGTACTGCTTTATAAAGCCTTAGTAAGGCCACACCTGGAATATTGCATCTAGTTTTGGTCACCACATTACAAAAAAGATGTTGAGACTTTGGAAAATGTGCAAAGAAGAGCAACTAAGATGATTAAAGACTTGGAGATTAAACATATGAAGAACGATTGCAGGATTTGGGTTTGCCAGTCTAGAGAAAAGAAGGATTAGGGGGAACATAATGCAGTATTCCAGTATTTGAGATGAAGAGGGGGAGGATGGGTCATCTTATTTTCCAAAGCACCAGAAGGCAAGACAAGAAACGATGGAAACTAATCAAAGAGAGAAGCAACCTGGAATTAAGGAGAAACTTTCTAACAGTGAGGACAATTAACCAGTGGAACAGCTTGCCTTCAGAAGTTGCAGGGGCTTCATCACTGGTCACAGCCACCTATCTGAAATAGTATAGGGTTTCCTTGAACAGGGTGTTGGACTAGAAGACTTCCAAGGTTCATTCCAGCTCTATTCTGATTGATTGAAAATAAAATCTTACCAAGAGTAGTTAAACCCATACTCTGTATTGTGAGACACTCTTGGCATATAAAACTATTTGCTGTTAGTTTTTCTTTAATATTATATAATTACTAAATACATTCAGTTTTAGAGGTAGCATTTGCAATGTAACATTTTTCAGATTCTTGTTCATATTGAAGACTTCTTTAATTTAAAAGCTATGTAGCTATGTAATTCAATATTACAACACTACCTTAATATCTAATTCAATTGATGAAGAATAATCTTACAATGTCTAATATAGAAATACAAGAATGGATTTAGCTAGTGCTTGACACATTCTGAATGCCATATATTTATATGAGCTCTTGTAGATATATTAACATTTTTGGACAGACACATAGACACACACAGACACAATATTGCAAGACCATATTTAGAATACTAAAATCTCCCAAAATTAGATGATAATGGAAAATATTATTACCAATGGAACCCCAAGAAACATTTAGATTCTTATCTTTTTGTTTTTCGTGTATTATTTTGATATGTTTATATTGTAATCAAAAGGATGGCACATATTGTCACTAAATAGACATAAAAAAGCTTTTCTAGCGGCAAGATGTAATTCTGATAACAACCATTGCCCTTTAATCCTCAAACAGATTCTAAACATCTTTTGAGATTTCAGGTAACAGAAAGGAAATGGTCTGTGTACTACTATTCTCTTCCTCATTTTCTCAAGGATTCTATTCTTGAGAATACCATTACATTCTATTTAAACCAACAGCTATGTAAAGAAAATGCCTGATCCCAGGTGCCAGGTTGGTGTTAGAATGTATTAATGTCATAGCAATTGCTGGCATCATTTTTTTTATTTCCCATTACAGAATGAATGAAACTTGGAAAAATTAAATACTGCATGGTAAGATATTATCATGTAATCTAAAGAAAAGATTAGAGCTTCATTTAATAACTCTCTTTAGTCTTGCAACAGAATCATCCTCAAACTTCTGAAATGCAGAGGCTTCTGTAAACATAAATTTAAAACCCTTTATGCAGTGGTGGGATTCAAATATGTGAACAACCGGTTCTCTGCGTGGATGCCACTTCTGGAAGTCCATTCTGGGCCTGGGCAACAAAAAATTAGCTACTGGTTCTGCCGAAGTGGTGCGAACTGGCTGAATCCCACCACTGCCTTTATGTTGTGTTTATACTTCGTTTAGCTTTCTTTTTAAAAAACTGCTTAATAATGGAAGGTCGGTCTCCAGAAATTGCATCTAAAGCTCTAATAGTATGCTTCTTGCTTTATTGTGCACTCTTTCCTCAAAAAACCATCACTAGACTTCTAGAATATCTCCAGCCTTCCCATTTTAAGGAAAATATGTGTGTTGATGACATCCAGCTGTACTTCTCTGGCTTTAGATGACTAAATAATGCTGTTAGGTCTGTCTCAGTGTCCTGTATTGAGAGGCACTGCACACAAGACACTCATGCTTATGAGTAGATTATTGTAATATGATATACATATGGCTGCCCTTAAAGAATATCCGGAACTTGCAACTAGTATAAAATGCAATGGTGTGAGAAATTATGGGTATTCTTCAATATATCCATGTTACACTTTTGTTACATGAGCAGAATTAGCTTCCAATAGCTTTTGAGGTGCAATTCAAATGCTGGTTGTCACCAGTAAAACCATTTAAAAATAGGCTAGGATATTTGAGGGAGAGCATGTCTCCAATTGTTTCTAACAATATCATTAGATCTGCATGTTGCTCATCTTGTTGCTTGAAGAGTGTCATTTAGTGCGGAGGTCACCAACCTCTTGGGCACCAGGGACTGGTTATGTGGAGAGAGGTTTTTCTGTGGACCAGAGGGGACATGGTTTTGTGTGCTGCCTGCATCCCATGGATGGGGCTTTGCTTGTTTGTGCGGCCCTGTTGCTGGCATGCCACGGCCCAGTACCAGTCCATGGACTGGGTATTGGGGACCCCTGATTTAGTAGGACTTGGGAAGTGTGCCTTCTCTATTGTAGCACATGCTCTTTGAAACACTATTTCACCAGGAGAAATGTCATGAGGATTTGGAAGTGGTTGAACTGATGAGCTGTGTAATTTTGTTCTGATTTACCATTAAATGCCATTGTTTCCTTTGTTTCTGTTTTTATGTGCTTTTATCATCTTTGTTATTTGTTATTATACAGTGTTTTTATTGCTTAGCTACCTGAAATTGCTTTGCAATGAGTGGCAAATAAATCAAATAAACATTTATGCTGTAGGCTAGGCTCACTTTCTTAAGTATTATCTTTGATTGAACTCAGTGAAACTTATGAAATGAAATTTGTATTGCCCATTTCTCCATGTTGTAAATTCTTCTTGGTCTTTTATGTAAAACTCCTGGTTATATTTGTAATAGCTGCTTAATTATCTCCTATTACTACTGCAACGTTTGTCCCATTGCTTTACTTGGTTTGCCCCTTAAAGGAGGATAGTTAATTTAACAATGTTTTTGTTTTCTCTTTGCTATGTTCCACTATAGCTACCAATGCAGCCTAAATTAAAAGGTCAGGAAGCCCTAGCCATCAATACTCAAGGAATATCAGCCCTTTGAGAAAATTGCTGGATAGCCTTTTTGTGTGAGTGCGTTAATTTGGGATATAAATGGAAGGCAGCAGAATAGTAAGCTGATACCATGCATTCCTGAAGAAAATGTTAATTAAGATGAGAAAAATTTCAGTACAGTAGTCCTCAATTACCAATGATAATTGGGACCAAGAACTTGGTTGTTAAGCAATACACTCGTAAGTTCAAAAACCATGTGATTGTGCTGCTTAATGACAGCAATCACACTTGCCATTATTAAGTGAGTACCCGACTGGGTCATTAAGCAAGGACCTCATGTGACTTCCAACTTCTTGCTTCATTGACTTTGCATGTGAGAAGCTGACAGGAAAGATCACAGATCGCTATCATATGACTGCAGGCATACTGCACCAGTCATATATATAAGATCCAGTCATAAGTATTACTTGTTCAGTGACCAAATGGTCACTGAATGAGTGGGTTGTTAAATGAGGATTATTTTAAATTGTACACTTCAGTGACTTGATGGAAAGATTATATATATATATATATATATAGACTAATGTTAAGTAGGACTATGCAAAGCATTCAAAACACATTTTGCCTTGTGTGTTAAACATGACAAGTGAAGCAAAAAGCAAAGGAGCAAAAGTAAAGTGAGACAGACAAGGACAGTTTTCCAAATAGCTATGTGAACATCTCAAAAGCTGCAGCTACTTTAATGATTCAAAGAGGAATGGTTCATTTCTACAAATATATGTTGCAAAGCCTCAAAAAATAACTCTATAAATAAGTTTGGCGAAATCGCTCTGACCTGAATAATATCACAACTGTTATTGTAGAAACATTGGTAGGAAGATCTGCTGTTTTAAGTCATGGAAGAAAAGTAGGCTAAAATCTAATATTTATTTTATGACTTAGATTTATCTAACTTGAAATGTAACTTCAGCTCAATTTGGGGAAACAGGAATATTATTTCAGGGAGTTTGGTTTTCCTCTATATATTGCTGTTTATCCAATTTTATAACTTATAGGAAAAAAAGTGTTATTAAACATCACAGTGACTTTTATTTATCTGAATTGTGAACTTTAGCATCTGCCTTGAAGTAGACATTAATTATATTTCAGTACATTTTTGAAGATTCTTGACTCTACCTTTTAATTAACATTGTCACTCATATAGATAGAGAGATGGCAGCACATAATATTAATTAAATTAGTCCCTTGTAGCTCTTCACACATGGTCTAAAAATCTGTGATAATTACTTTTTTCACTGGCTAACACTATTATAAAGATTTGCAGAAAACATTTTAAAGCACAGTACTTTATAATAAGTACAAGAATTTAACAAGAATGCATTCTACCAAGAAGCAAATAGTTATTTGATAAAGTGCACATTAGTTAGGCTATCCTGAAGCTGTTCTTATAGTTCTGGTACATATTTGAATTAATCATTAACCCAATCTTAAATTGTTCTAATCCTATACATTATACATGAGAAATATTTCCATTTGCAGAGTGATTTATGATTATCTGCTCTTCTTTTTAGTAAAGTCACAGGGCCAGGTTATCTGCAGGACCACCTCTCCCTAATGAGGTCATCTTGTCCTAACAGATTGGATATGGTGGGCATGCTCCTAATCCGTCTCTTAAATATTGTCTTATTTGAAGATATGAGGATCATGCCTTTTCCATGGCAACCCCTGCTCTGTGAAACACCCTTCTCCCTGAGGTTTGGCAGGTCCCCACCATCCTAGCCTTCCAAGGAGCACTGAAGCCTGGCTTTCCCCCCCAAATGCTTGTGGATAAACGTGTTTTTGTGGTAGATTGCTTGTTAAACTTTATTAAGGTACTATTTGTCATTTTAATATATACGTAGATAGGGGTGTGTGTATGTGTGTGTGTGTGTGTATGTACACATACATTACATACATACATACATTTTCTTGTGGGGGCAAATTGTAATCATCCTAGCATTGCAAAAGTTGCTGAAGATGCTATTTTAACTGTTGCTTGGAGCACCCCAGAATTCATTATAAGATGGGTGGCTATAGATATTTTAAATAAATAAATAAATAAATAACTTAATTCTTCAGTAATAGAGCTTTCAAAAGTTTAATTGCAGAAAAGAAGGAACAATCATTTTTATTGTTCACACAGTGAAGAATTTCTCAGTCTGTCATTTATCACTATTACAATAAAAGATATAAAACATTGGATTGTGTGTATTTTTTTTCTCTATCAAGGAAAATACAATGTGATAGAAGGTATAATTTCACCAGTTAGTGACAACTATGGGAAGGAAGGATTGGTTGCAGCAAAGCATCGGATTGCAATGGTTCGGCTTGCAGTTGAGACATCCGACTGGATCAGAGTGGATCCTTGGGAAAGTGAGCAAAATCAGTGGACTGAGACTCTCATAGTACTAAGGTAATATTACTGATAGTTTCTGGCACTGATAGTAGAATTTAATCAAATATTTTAGTAAAAGATATAATCCACAAGCAAAGGAGGTAGCAAACTTTATTTTGCTTGGAATAAAACAGATTGTAAGTAAGAGTCCTCTTATATATAGAAGATAGACTAATAACTTTCACCACTTTTAACACTCCCTCCTCCAATCAGACATTTCATTTTTTTAAATTCTTATTCTTTAAGAGTTGACTACAGGTAATCCCCGAGTTACGAGCGTTCACTTAACGCTTGTTAAAAGTTATGTGATGAGCGCCCCCCAGTGCTTACGAGCAAGTCCCGAAGTTACGAATATTGCAGCACCACGGCAGTCGTTCGCCCTTACAAGCGACTGCAGTGGCTCTGCAACATTCACCCTGGTTATTCTCTCCCTCCCCACCCCCGCCCCGCATCTCCCTAGGCACCAGACCTTCAATACTCACCCTGCGAAGATCGAGATCCTTCGCTTTCTTGGCTGCTCCAGGCCTTCGGTGCATTTGCAGAGAATGGAGGCCTAAAGTAACACAAGATCACGCTACTGATCTCGTGTGATCTCATGGTACCTTAGGCCTCTGTTCTCTGAAACAGAACGGAACCAAAGCTGGGATGCTTGCACATGCTGCCGGAGGCTGGATCTGAGGTCTGGAGACCTTTTCCAGGCTGCCGCGGCTTGGATCAGAGGCCAGAGGACGCTTCCACGTCCTGATACAGGCTCCAGAGGCCTTTTTCAGGCTGCTGCCCCTCCCCGGATTTGAGTCCAGGGAACGCTTCCATGCCCCCCTGGGAGGCCTTTTCCAGGCTGCCGCTGCCTGGATCAGGCCGTGGGGGGACACGAAAGCATTTCCCAGACTCAAATTTGGGCGGCAGCGGCCTGGAAAATGCCCCTGGATCGGGCTGTGGGGGGGCACGGAAGTGTTCCCTGGCCTTAAATCTGGGTGGCAGTAGCCTGGAAAAGGCCTCCAGAGTCTGAATCGGGTCATGGGAGGGCTGCGGAAGCCTCCCCGGCTTCAGATCCAGGCGGCAGCAGGAACCGGGGCAGAGAGAAGACGGATATTTTCCAAGTGAGTCCGGTGCGGCAGGAAGGAAGGGGAAAGCATGCAGTATCTTAGTGGGTCGGGGAGGCCTTGGGGGCCTGTTCCATCACTAGGCCCTCCATGGCCTTCCGCACCCTGAGATACCTCATGTTTGCTTAACAAGCCACGTACATTTTAACGGACAAGGGACTGATCTCGTTCAAGGTACGAGATTCATTCTATGGGTTTTCGAGTTATGAAAGGCTCCATTACACTCGTAACTCGAGGACTACCTGTATAAGGACATTTCCATTGACACAAGAGAATGCCTAAGTTTAGTATTTTGTTGCTATCATATCTAGGTCCCAAAATAGAAGATAGTTCTAAAATTCATTTGATTACTGAAAATGCAAGATTGTGTATATTCTCAGATTTTTTCATTCTAAATTTCTATAAGAAACCATGTAGGTCAATTATATATAACTTATACTCTGATAACAAGGATTTTTTTCTAATTACTTGTAATCCTTGCTGGTTTTTTCCTAGTACCATAACATATGTTTGCTTGGGAAAAATGATTTGATTTACATGCAGGAATTCCACTGCTGTCTGTCATACTTCTGTCAGCACAAGGGAAGTTGCTTAATTCATGGCCAAGGCCTTTGAAAAGTCCTGACCTGCTTGATTTCCATCTGTTCCATTCCTATTAGTTCCTCCACTGCTCTCAGATCTAACAATCCCTTTCGTTTAGCCCTTAGTAAGCCATGTAGTTCTTGTGTAGACAGCAATTACTAAGTTCCTGAACTGAAGGACCTTACAGCACCTTCTATTTCAGGGACTCATTTGGCTCATTTTTTTAAGATATAGATATCTGCAATTTTTGCACATTTAAAGAAATGTAGAAAATATAATAAGAAAAGGGGGAAAAAACAAGGTAGGCAAATATAATATGGTTGGATATCCAGAAAATTGCACTTAACCAGCACTTGCTGATATGATTTGATATGGTTGCCAGTCTAACACAAGTGATTAACACATGCTGATATGATTCATATGGTTGCCAGTCTAACACAAGTGATTCTGGACAGTGTACAAAGATTCAACACAAGTATTCTAATATACCATTTACAACTTAGAGTAGTATTAGTCATTTCATACCATATTTCTGTCCCCAAAAATGTCTCAACATAACAATAAAAATAGCTGATTAACAAAATCAGTGTCAAAAAATAAATTAAATAGTACCCAGCACAATAAGAGAATATAGTAAGTACTGTAATGTGTATAGAACTCAAATGGTTTTTAAATAAGATTAAATAATACATCAATTTACATTTTAGATATGAAGTTATTCAAAACATCAAAACATATTTTCCCAGTTTAATTATTCATTATTCCAGAGAAGATGTTTTACATTCTCAAAATCTCAAATTGCATAGTATTTTCTCTGAACAGGTAGTACTAGATTTTTCATCCATTCATGATATCAAATTAGATAGACTAATATTAAGTAATAGGACTTAATATTTTAGTACCTAAGGTACTGTTAATTTTAACATGCTCTTTGTAATAATCTATTTTGTTTTGAAATTTGCAAGTACTCATTAGGGCAGAAAGTTGGATTAGAAATTAAATAATTTAAAACACAGTAATGTTACATAATGTTGAAAGCATTAGAGGGACAAATAGTTTTCCTTTTGCAGCCCAGGTCCTCATACTTCCCAGAATAGATGGGAACAGAAATATTATTTTTTAGTCATTGCCTTTTGGGAAGCTGGGTATTTAAGGGAACTCTTAGAATTTGGGAAACTCTCTTGTGCTTTTTTGGTACAGTGTCAACATTCCCCACAAAGCTTGACATGAGCCCACAGATATTTGGCATCTGGTTTAAATTATAAGCATTTGTTAACAATTACTTAATTGGCTTAGATGATTTTATTGCAACTTTTAAAGTAATACATGAAAATCATTTTATTTATTTTATTAAGTGATCTAACAAAATACTATTTTATGTCATCTATCTCCTAGGAGATTATATAAATAACAAATGGGCAATAGATTTTCCAATTGAACAAGAGTGTAAAGTACTGTTCGCACACATCTTGCAATGCACAAAATTAATCTGGCAAATTCTCCAACCCTGTCATTAAATTCTGACCTGAAGTTGGCAACAAGCCGATTGAATTTTAGAAAGTGCTAATAGAAGATATTCACAAAATATATCCCTGAGAGAATTCCCTTATATTGAGACCTTTATTTTGTACAGGCGTCATTACAAAGAGCTACTTAAATTACACAATAGCAGAAAACTGTGTAGAGAAAATACTTGGTCCAAAGAAGCAACTGACTCATCAGTCGGATCATCAGTGACAGGTTTGTTTATGCTGTAACTTAAGTAGTACTTCTTGTTAAGTGACAAAAGCCTGTTATTTTAGTAGACATGCATGGCTGACATTAGACATTCAAAATTTTGTTAGCTAGAGCTAATGGTCAAAATATCACCTCAAGGAACCAACTATAATGGAGCTTTCCATGTTCAAATGTGCATGTATGGAAGGGCAAAATGGGAGGGTGAAGCTAATATCATGAATATCTTCCTTCTCCCTGCAGAGTGCTGATCCCAAGCATTTGACATTTCTGCCTTTATTAGATTCCCAATGGAAAAGCCCTTTGTGTGTATTTTTTTCATGTTCTAATGAGTGTGCATAAAGATGCATAGTAGTGCAATAAGACCTAAATGAAATATTTAAATTAGCTCAAATAATGTGAGAATATCCTACTTATATACATCTATGCATATAGGTACTGTATGAACTATTGGATGTGTGTCTTTATTTATTTTGTATCCCATCTTTTTTATTATTACAATTTACTCAAGGTGGTGAACATATCCAACATACCTTTCTCTTCCTTTTTTCTCCACAACAACCCTGTGAAGTGGGTTGGGCTGAAGGAGAGTGATTGGCCCGAAGTCACCCAATTGGCTTTCATGGCTCAGATGGGATCTGAATTCACAATCTTCTGCTTTCTAGCTTGATGCTGATTGATTGATTCAATTTATATGGGCACCCATGTCAAATTCATGAATCTGAATAGCTAACAACAATTTTAAAAAATATAAAATAAAATTATAGAAACAATGCATACATAGACTAGCATTGGCTAGTCTAAAAAAAAAGAAGAAATAGGGGTACATGATAGCAGTATTCCAGTATTTGAGGGGCTGCCACAAAGAAGAGGAAGTCAAACTATTCTCCAAAGCACCAGAAGGCAAGACAAGAAACAATGGTTGGAAATTGATCAAAGAGAGAAGCAACCTGGAATTAAGGAGAAACTTCCTAACAATGAGGACAATTAACTAGTGGAACAGCTTGCCTTCAGAAATCATGGGCACTCTATCACTGGAGATTTTTAAGAAGAGACTGGACAGTCACTTGTCTGAAATGGTATAGATTCTCCTGCTTGAGCAGGGGGCTGGACTAGAAGACCTTCAAGATCCCTTCAAATAATTCTATTCCATTCCATTCTTTCATAATTCTGTTCCCTCTGCAATGTGAGTTGTCAGATGGTCAGACCTTGGAAAGCAGTCCTCCAGCCCTTATTGTTCCTCTTTTGAAAGGCAAATGCAGTGTTGTTAAAAGTATATTCAAATAATCAGCATCTACGTATTTCCCCCCAAATAAGCCTACCCCGAAAGTAAGCCCTAGCTTGATTTTGGGGGGAGGGCTTAATATAAGCCCTATCCTGAAAATAAGTCCTAGCTATGGTAGGACCGTCAGCCAGATGGGGGCGTGGCCAACTGATGTCAGGAGCGTCTATGGGAGGGGAGGAAGATTTCTTCGCCTCCCCCCACCTTCTCCCCAAGCAATTGCCACTTGGCTCTTTAAGAGACTGAAAAAGGCACTGAAAGGGAAGAAAGTGCCTCCTCAGCCATCTATTCTTCCCCGGATTGATTTCAAAATCTGCCATTGTCTCCTGGCTGGCCCCAAGGCTGGGCTGCTGGGCCTGTTGAACCTGTTACTGCTGGGGGCCGGTGGCACCCTGGCAAGGCTGCTCTTCAGCCAGGCTGGCAGGAGCAGCTCCTTGCTCTGGCCATGTTGCTGCTGTGCAACCTGCCGCTGCCCTGCCTGACCTTGGCTCTGTTCACCTCTCCACTGTTGTTTTCGCAGCACCCGAGGCCAAGCTCTCAGTGCGCCCTGGTCTCTGCCCACTCTGCCTGCTGGCCCTGCTACTGCTGGGATATTTCTCGGCTGTGTTGGGTGCCATCTGCCCAAGTGGCTGCCCGTGCTGCTTCTGGTCTTGCAGGGGCTCTTTCCCTCCTGGCCACACTGCTCTGGGCCGCCCTGCTGGGCTGCTCCTGCATGGCGTGGGGCGAGTTGGCCCAGATCTTCCAGTGAAACTGCGCCTCTGCCTTTGGTTTGAATGCCAGCCTTCACACCTATTCAGTGCTGCAGATGCTGGGCTACAGGCTGAGCCTCCCCCAAGTATTTTTTTTCTTAGCCTTTCAGCTGCATCGTGTTTCTCCATCCGTTTTTCAGCCACCACTGAGTTTTTATGGGACTAAAAAAAAAAGTTCAATCAGACCTTCCAACTTCACGATATCTTTTTTTGTGTGAGAAGTTGGAAGGTCTGAACTTTTTCTTTTTAGTCCAACAAACACGCGGTGGTGGCTAAGAAACGGACAGAAAAACACGATGCAGCTGAAAGGCAAGTTAGTGAAAAAACGATTGAGGGAGGCGAGGGCATCTGGGTGGGGAAGAAGGTGTGGCAATCTCTCCAGCTCTGCAGGGGCAGTAGCAACTCCATGCTCTTTGGGCCCTGGCGGGTGCTGCAGTTCTCATGCCAGCTATTCAAGGCAGACATGGGGCTGCCCCTGGCCACTTTCGGATTTTACCCTGACCGGCTTCGGCAGGTGTCTGCCACCTGCCTTACCTTACCTCATGGTGGCAGCATCAGCCGGATGGGCTGGGGTGGGTCAGGCTGGGTGGAAGGTGAGTCAGCGGCAGCAACTGGTGGCAGAGTAGCTGCAGGTGAGGTAGAGGCCAAAAGCAGCCAGGGCCCACCCATGTCCGCCTCATACAAGAGCTGCAGCGCCCGAAGAGTGGCATGCTCAGCCTGTAGCCCAGTGCCTGCAGCACCTAACAGGTGTGCAGGCTGGTGCTCAGCCCAAAGGCAGAGGCGCAGGTGGTGCAGTTTCACCAGTGGCTGCTGGCGAAGGGGTCCTGACAAGCTGGCGGCAGGGAGGTGCTCCAGAGGTCAAACAGAAGATCTGAGCCAACTCGCCCCATGCCAGGCAGGAGCAGCCCAGCAGGGCATCCCAGAGCAGTGCAGGCAGGAGGGCAAAGAGCCCCGCAAGGCCGGATGTAGCACGGGCAGCCAATGGCACATGATGTGGCTGAGAAATGTCCCAGCAGCAGCAGGGCCAGCAGACAGAGCGGCAGAGACCAGGTGCGCTGAGAGTTTGGCTCGTTGCGGCCACAGGCAAACACACAGTGGGACGAAGAGGGCAGGGCCAGAGGTAGCAGTGCTCCCTGTTGGCCCCCGTGCTCTCTGCCTTTTGTACATGAAAATAATAAGCCTTACCCCAGTGCCTTTTTTTGGGAGGCCAAAAAATATAAGACTGGGTCTTATTTTCGGGAAAACATGGCAGGGTTCAAAAAAACGATTAATACATCCATGGATGGCTATGCTTGTGCATCCAAATTCCCAAGCTGGATGATACAATCTTGAAAGCCAGCAGGATTGGGGCCAATTTAATAGCTGAGGGATTATGCTTCAGAGAGTAGACAGTATGACAGAAAATTCTCTCTTCTTGGGCTCCATCAGATGGCACTTACTAATAACTGGAACATGACTTTCCTGCTAGATTTAATAAGATGGGATGACATAACTGGGGACAAGCAGTTCCTTCAAATAATATCTTCTTGGAAAGCACATAAAATGCTATAGGTGAAAAGTTTTTCAGAAGAGTTGTACTTTGATCTAGATTCTAAGACAAATTGTGAGTTGTAGCTTGTATTATCACACTATCTGAATCACCTTTTCTCTTTGGATCCAGCTCACAGTAAAGTCCTACTTCATCTACCTGCAAGCAACCAGTGATTTCAAAATTATTACTCCTAAATTATATTTAATCCCATGCATGCTGTTGATTGGCTTGCTTGATTTTAAATATTTCTGTATGTCTTGTACCTTTTATTAATAATTGTGTTGTGGGTCATAGAAAGTAGTCCTAGTACAATGTACAGTCACCTTTTTCTTCTACTCTATGGTTCACAATAGAAAACCAATGAAAGCATGTAAAGAATATGTAGTACTTGAAGATTAAGCCAGATAATTAGAAGATAGTAACTGCATCAAAATATGAAGGCTAAACAACAGTGTAATAACCAAGTTATATTTTGCATTGGAGGCAAAAATAAAATGTAAGAGATCTGTCCAATAATCATAAAATCAAGATAATGACAAATGAAAGCTAATGTTCAAGTCACACAATGTCTGTCCTAGAATGCCTTCGAAGGCAGAAAAAGGGTCTTTTGACAGGTTTTGACCAAATTATAAAGTATAACTTCATATATTCTTTAACTTTCCTTGAAAAAAAGATAAAGCTGTTCTAAGCTTATGTTAAGGTTCTATGAATAACCTGATTCCTTCTGAAAAAAACTTGAACATTTGAATTCATCTGGCTAAAGAAAACATTCCATATTTCAGTCTCTGAAACCTATTCAGTAAACATATTCAGTAAAATGATGCTGTTCTATAGATTAAATACAGTAAAAAAGTAACAGGAGCTGAATCTCAAAATGTAGGAGGAGCCCAACTTGTTTAAAATGTCTATATGATTTATCTATGCTTGCTTTTACCAATTCAGTCATTCATATTTAGACTGCCTGCTTTAAAAGCTGGAGATTGTATATATGGGTAAAGTAATTGTTGGGTATCAAACATGTCAGGACCAGTTTTTAAAAATATTGGTATTTTGATTATGCACAGCTCTACCCAACAATGTATTTTGCTAGCTGGAAAAGTTAGAATTGAGGTGTTGTAAAATTTTGCTTTCTTAGATATGACACAGTCTTCAAAGTTAATTTTTGAGCCTATTGAGAAAACATTATTTCTACATTCTTAGTTTAACAGCTTGAGAAGATTTCAGTTATTTGCAGTTTGCCTTCAAAAAGGAAAAAAAAACCTACCCAGGCATTTTTAAGGATTCTTATTGTTTTATATCTTTTTTTCTTCAAATTACTATTGTAGTTCTTCACATTTCTAATTAGGATCACTAATTTAGCATTATATACAAGTTATTTCTTTAAGATGGAATATCTATTTTACTTTCAACTCAGCCATATAAGTTATATGTTGTTTCCATGGTTGTCTGAGAGCTCTGCCTCTTGGTAAGATCTTGTTGAGTGTTAAATCTAGCTGTTTCTATCCTGCTGTTGGTGATCTTTACATTGTCTAACCTGGCTAACCTTCTGGAAAGGTCTTAGGGAGTGTTATAATAACTTTTGCACTATCAGTATTGATTTTGATAACACCAGTGAAAAGTGTAGAAAACAAAGGGTCAAGAGTTGGAGTATTATTATAGGCACTTGACTTCAGCAAAAGCTATTATCTGTTGTGAAAGTGCAAGATCGTTATTTAACAGTAGCTCTCAAAAATCGAAGGATATTATATGCTCACTTTTCTTCCTATTGAAGTTGATTCTTTTGTCAGCCTTCTTTGAAAAGCCATTTAGTTGTTCAGTTTTGGCTACATATAAATATTTGATTTTTTTTTTAAAGAGATCCCTGTTTTTCTCACAAGTTTTATTCTGTCAGGAAATACATCTTTTATCCATCATGTCATTTAATGTCACCTCTCAAAGATCTTAATTTTGTTTACTCAGGAGAAACCTGCCATATAGTCTTTAGTAGATATCCTGATTTATGCCTGTGATACCTCCTAATCTCTCTTTCCTGATTTTGTATTTTTCCTTCTTGTTTTAAAAAAAGAGATAATATTAGTACATTTGAAGTGATCTGTTTATTTTCAAAATATAAACCCAACTAATATGTTTAGTCTCAATGAATTCATTGCAATTGAAATTAAAAATCCATAACTAGGGGGTACCTTAGGCTAATATAAGATGCAATTTCTAAGGAGCTTTTCTAATCATGTACCTATGTGAAAACATCCTGCATGCAATTAAGTATAATTCAGAAGGATTAGATTCTGACATTTCCATATAAAATGTTATAGCCAATGAATATTGGAAAAGGGTTTCTAGAGAAGCCATGATGCATTATGGTTTAGGTGGACTAATGACCTATTGCAAGACAAAAAATTTCAAGCAATAACTTTCAAGAAATCAGGAGCTTAACTCAATATTCGTTTTATATAAGGAACCTTTATCCCATTCTTCAGATAAAACGGTATAGCAGATATAGCAGTAAAAATGACAGTTTTATACAATAAAAAGTTAACTAACTAATTCTCAAAAAACCTTTAATAGCCCCATCAAATATTTCTTTGGGCATCCATTGTAAAAAAATATGTCAGTATCATAATGCCCTTATATAAATCAGTATTGTGTCTACATTTGGCCTACTGGGTACAGCTCAAAAATGGTATAGTAGAGGTATAGAAAGTTCAGAGGAGGGGCAGATAAGATTTATGAAGGGGCTGGAGCAGCTTCCCTACAAGGAAAGGTTGCAACATTTGGGCAAATGAGAGGACACATGATTAAGGCATACAAAATTATGCGTAGTGCAAGTGAAGTAGACAAGGAGAAGCTGTTTTCCTCTTCCCAAAATAAAACCAATGAAACTGGATCCTGGAAGAATTGGTACAGACAAACAGAAATAATATTGTTAAACAACACATAATTAAAATTTGAAATTGACTGCCAAGCTAGCAGCTTGGTGACCTCAGAAAAGAGTTGGATCAATTCATGAAAGTCAGGGGATCAATAGCTATTAGCCTTGATGGCAGTCTAGTGGCCTCTGAAGGCCAACTGCTAGGAGACTAGCAGACTTCTTTGGCCACTTTGAAATCCAACTGTAGAATGGTCTGAATCAGCAAGGCCCAGTTTATATTCTTATAACAAAAGAAAAAGAAATTGGAAAAAGAAAGGAAAATCAGAACTTTTCATTACTTTAGTAACTTGATAAGGAGGGCAAACAGGAAGAGGGTGAAGATACTGACCTACTGCCTCCAGAAGTGAGCATCAAAATGAATTTAGTATCTGTGTGAAGAATCCAGGACTACAAACTCCAAATTGTAAAAGAGTAACAGAACAAACATTTAGGACAATTCCTAAAGAATAAAACAAAGCATCTACTAACTTGTTGAAAAGTACAAAGCCAGTGCTACAGGGGCTGTTTTACAATTTACTGAACTGCATCAAGCGAAAAGTGTGAAATATATTACTACCTGCCTATATTACACATAAGCTGGGTTTGTGTTCAGTACTGTTTGCTCTTGGCTATCATGTAAGAAGTTAGTCCCCTTGAAACCTTGGTAGCTAAGCTAGAAAAACAAATGAACATAGACAAGACTGTATAGCAGTGTTGGCGAACCTATGGCATGCGTGCAGAGGCGGCACTCAGAGCCCTTTCTGTGGGCATGAGCGCCGTCGCTCGAGGGTCTTGCCCTTGGCCCGTGGATGGAGCTCATTCCCCTTGCACACCTTGGTACCTACCATAGCCTCCAACTGTTTGCGCAGGTCCATTAGGCCGCCGCACAGAGCTGCAGGCCCGCCCAGCATAAAGGAGGTGAAGTGGTCGGCTAGGAAGCCCCACATAGAGGTGGTAGAGCATGCCCAGGGCCAGCAGGCAAAAAACCACCCCGAGTGTGGAAAGCTGGATCCCCATCGGCGTCACAGCTACCCAGGCCCAGCAGAGATGGGGGGAGGCATGCAATCCTAGCTGGGACTGGGACTGCTCACCTAGTCTGCCGTGACCACTGCATCCATGCCACCCAGTGGGCCACACACACCCCACTGCCCCCCCCTGGGACACCACAATGCTGATGCAGCCCTGGCACTTTGCGATAAATAAGTGGGTTTTGGTTGCAGTTTGGGCACTCGGTCTCTAAAAGGTTCGCCATCACTGCTGTATAGGATGTGAGTGCATTCCCAAATGGTAGATGATTAGCACTAAAGAAAAGGGGTTACAGGAAGAAGGACATTTTGATAAAAGAATTTTTCCATCATCCTTGGATGATGAACCCAAATACTGTCATACCGATGATATTTCACAGAAAGTAAATAATTTTTTGCTTATGGGCTATTTAAAAATTAGAAGCACGGATTCTAAGTGTTTCATGAAAGGTGTGTATGTGCATGGTGACTTATCTGACTGATAAAGTTGTGGATATTATGTATCATCCAGAGACATGTCTAAATAGCATGATAAAGAAGAATGGCTTGTCATTCCTATGGGTATCAGTGACCCTGAAAAAAATGTATTCAGACAGTTTTGGAAAACAAATCGAAACTGTTCTGGAAAACAAAGTTAAGAAAGGCAGGCTGGGAGAAGTCAACGCAATGTAGCGACACCAAAGTTCAACACCAATGCTGGAATAAAAAAGCAATGGCTTAGTAGGGCTCTTTAGTGTAGCAGTTTTCAAAAAATAAGACTATTTGTATCACAGAAATAGTAAGCTGTCAAGTATACTTATGGCAGACTAGGAAGGGAGGGAGGGAGGGAGGGAGGGAGGAAGGAAGGAAGGAAGGAAGGAAGGAAGGAAGGAAGGAAGGAAGGAGAGAGAGGACTGAAGGACTGATTTGTCAAGAATAAAAGATAAATAGCTGATTGGCTGTTTATAATACAAGAAGAACAGAGAAAGAAGAAACAGGAAGAGCCCAGAGCCCAGCCTTTGCCTATCATGTGCTCAAGAGAAAAACTGGTGGATGGTTTTCCTAAAAGTAAATGATGCCAGATAGGTGGGGATGGAACAGCAGGGAGCCACCAATTGCTATCTTGAACCCTCCCCCCCACACACAATAAACTATGTGAAAGCAGCAGCACTGCTAAGGCATGGTCAAGGTACTCCTGTGGGAGCAGTACTTTTTATATAAGCATATTAGAAAGTGAAAGGAAGAGCATATAAACTTAGAAAGTACCTGAGTTCTAATATATAGTGAGAAGAATAAGTTATAATACTGAATGTAAAGAATTCATGAAAAAGGTACCTTAGGCTTTATTTCTAGTGCTTTAAAAAAGGAAAACATTAGAATACAAGGGGCAGTACAACTAAGATTTGGTTGCTGTTCCTAAATCTTAACTTGGGATGAGTATGTGGAAAATTGGGTATAGGAAAAGCAATGCACCTTAGCACCTTTTCCTAACTTTATGTCCTTGATTGTTTGTGAAATAACCTACTGATAGGCATCTAAGGCCTAGTTGGAGAAATGAGAGTGTCAATGTAATGACATGACATAACACCTGCTTCAATAATTAAATTATCTCTACTAATTAAAGTAGCTATTCTGCTACTACGTAACTCTGTACATATGTAAAATTGTTTTCAATAAATAAATGGGAAATGTCATTAGATTGTTCTTCAGTATATTATTTGATCAGCACTGATGAAGATTCACTGAGAATGCACATTTTATGTGAAGAAAAGTTTGGAGGTATACAAGAAAGAGTTTGGAGGTATACAATTCTCATTTGAAATTGGAAATAGTAAAAATTAAGAAGGTCTTTGTAGCCATCTGGTTTTTGGAAAGTAGAAAGATTGGTGGACTGAGTTTTAATATTTATTCTTAAACAAAGACTGCATGTCAACAAAGAAAACCAACAATAAAAATAATATTTCTCACAATATACTCTCATCATTCTTGCAGTTGTTCCAGAGCTAAAACTTCTCTGCGGAGCTGATGTTCTGAAGACATTTCAAACACCTAACCTCTGGAAAAAAGAACATATTATAGAAATAGTGGAAAGGTTTGGATTGGTTTGTGTTAGTCGTGCTGGCCATGATCCTTCTCAGTATATAACTAACTTAGAGTTTTTAAATAACTGCCAGCATAATATCCACTTAGTAAAAGAGTGGGTTCTAAATGAAATCAGTGCTACGAGCATAAGGTGTGCCTTGCGCAAAGGACAAAGTGTGAAATACTTGATTCCAGACTCTGTTATTTCTTACATTAAGCAACACAATATATATATTGAAAAGATTGAATGAAATAAATTAAAGAAAATGGCGTATTCCTTTAAAGTGTTCATGCTGTTTACTTCACTTAAAAAAAGATATTGATAAGATTGACTGAGTCCAAAGACGGGCAACAAAAAAGGTGCAAAGTCTGAGGGGCAAAACATATCAGGAGAGATTGGATGAACTGAATATGTACAGTTTGGACGATAGAAGGGAAAGGGGGGGGACATGATTGAAACCTTTAAATATATTAAGAGTGTGAATAAGGTTCTAGAAGGAAAATGTTTCAATACAAGTAGTCTTCAACTTATGACTTAAATTGAGCCCAAATTTTCTGTTGCTAAGCGAGACAGTTGTTAAATGAATTTTATGACCTTTCTTGCCACAGTTGTTAAGTGAATCACTGCAGTTGTTAAGTTAGTAACCTGGTTGTCAAATGAATTTGACTTTCCCATACATTTTATTTGTCAGAAGTTCATAAAAGTTGATCATATAACCTCAGGATACTGCAACTATCATAAATATGAGTCAGTTGCCAAGCATCTGAATTTTGATCACATGACCATGGGGCTGCTGCAATTATTATTAAGTCAAGTTTTTTTAGTGCCATTGTAACTTCAAATGGTCACTAAACGAACTGTTTTAAGTTGAAGACTACCTCTATTAAGCGAAAATCAAGAACCTGGGACATAATCTCAAACTGACAGGAGTTCAAAAGTAATGTTAGAAACTATTACTTCATACAAAGAGTAGTGGAAAATTGGAACCAACTTCCAGCAGAGATAGTGGGTCAATCACTATTTTGGGATGCTTGGGATAAATACATGTTTATCATCTGACAAAAATTTAAAAAAATAGACTAAAAATAATGAAATAAAAATAATTAACAATTAAAGTATTAAAAAGAAAGTGAACCCAGACAAACAAACAAAACACTCAGAGGGCAGACTCAATGGACCATTGGGCCTTTTTCTGCCATCAGTTTTAGCTCCCACTACTTGGTTTACTTTCTATTGACAGAAGTGTTTGTGTGTGCCTGTGTGAGACCTATTGGAGATAATTTGGAAGAAATCCACTAAATGCAATATTTGCATACAACAATGTGAACATTTCTAGAGATTGCATTTAAAACTGGATTTCCCCACTCTACATAAACAATCAAGATTCATGACAGATGCTGTTCCTGTATTAAAGTGAATAAATAAAGCAATTTAATCTCACCTGATTTCATGATACTAATACTTGAAAGTATTGGAGTCTTGTGTACACATTGGAAACATAATATTTTTAATGAAGCCTTGGCCTAATTGAAATATAGTAAAGTAAGAATTTGTTAGTATAAAAGGTATTTTGCTTTGTTTTGGAAGAAAATGTTTTAGTTAACATTTCAGTGTGAGTTTTTTTTATACATCTTGAATTATTTCTCTAACCTTTCATCATACCAAGTGCCATAATGCTCTTAATGCATTTATTTTAACATTAAATTGTCAGCCACTATCATGTTAGAGTAGAAGAAACAATTCTGCTTGTCAACACTAGATTTGTAAGACTTCTCTGGTTATATTTATGCCATTACATCATTCACATTTTCTAAACATTAAAGAAAAAAGCTACATAGTTTTGGTTAATTACTATCTATTATCTATGGGCATTTCACTAGTCCTTCAAATAAATTCAAAGAAAATTAGTTCATTTTCAGATATATAAGTATTTTAGCCATGAGTACAAAGGTCAGAAGACAAAAAATGTAGCATGCTGCTCCATCTTATAGGACTTCAGGAAGCTATTCAAGCAAAATGTTGCCTAAAACTTGAATATATGCTTCAACAGTGAAAGTTGGGTTCCTCAGAGCCAATCAAAGATGTTGATTAGCTGAAGGGCATATTCCCTTTCAGTGGTGGAGTCAGCAAGCTATGGAGAAATTTGCCCGTTCCTTGATTCTAACTGGTAGCAGCACAAACATTGTCTTAAGTATGCTGGAACTAGCATTTCTTTTCAAGCAGCAAACCTACTTTTTATTGCTTTTTTTCCTGTCCTTTGTCCTTTGACCTGCTTAACAAAAGGAAACCATTTACAGAAACATTTTCAACCCTCTTATTAGAAGGAGACAATATCAGTCAGAATTCTGAAGAATATTTATTTTGCTATACTTCCACAGTCTTCTGATGGCAGAATATAATTCAGGCTTAAAGAAATGTTGGTTTCTATACAATTTTATACAAAAAAATATTTTGTATGCTAGTTGTTTCTGATAAAACTTTTCTTTGCTCCGGAAACTAATTTCAATGCACTTTCTTAAAATAGCTAGTCTGAGCTTTGCCATTGTCAAATAACATTGCTTTTTGTTTTGAGGATGAACAGAAAAAGAAAGGAAGTAAATAAACATCTGATAAAGGAAGATTGCCTTTTCCAACCCTATAGCTACAGTACAGGACTTTTGATATTGAGGCCTGGATTCAGATTCTGCATCTTTGAAGCTAAAGGGTACATGTTATTCTGAACATGTTAGAGTTAGACCATTTGTTTGTACTATTATATTTCAAGGTTGTCTTACAAGCATTTCTTTTAAGAAGTCATATCAACTCATGGTGTGGGTGTGGGTGTGAGTATTAAAACCTAATGATTCAAGATTTAAATAAAAGGAATCAGAAATTCAATAAACTGTTTTGATAACTGAGCTCAGTCTTGAAGACTTTGGAATGAATACACAACATTAACAACACATGATTTATCTTGATATAATTCAGTAGACATAACAAGAAATATTCCATATTAATTAATTCAACTAATTTAATCTTGAATTCATGCTACACTTAAAAGCATTTGTTCTGCAATAGGATTGTTAAAATTTCCCTGTTGTATTTCTAAGTGATGAGAAGACTTTACAGTCAAATGTGATTCCTTTCAAGCAACAGCATATTGTTGAATAATGCAGTACAACATGTATTTTTTCTTTACTTGCTTACTTGCACAGGAGTTAATGGGTTTCTGTGAAGTACTGCTTATTCCTCAGCCTGAAAAGACTTCACATTCTCTTAGCTGAAAACGTGTTCTGATTAATAAAATGCTTACTTCTGCTAGAGATGCTGGGTGTTAGTCCAATAATACAAGGTTGAATGAGTAATGCCTGGCACATTTTCAGCCATCTATTAACTAGCTAGTTAATATCTGCCATCTTATATCACTAAGGAATTACTGCATTAAGCATGGTTTGTTGAACAAATTTGGTTATTCATTAAAAAATTACAATTCCTTTTTAGTGGTGTACCTTCTTTTTGCAGTTGGGAATCAGTTTTTTAAAGACTATAATACTGCATCATCCTTATTAGGTCAAATAAAATACCCACTCAAAACAGTGGCTAGAATTTATCACTATCAGTAAAAGACATCTTTTTTGTTTAGTCATTTGAAAGCAAAAATCAGCCATTGTTAAAAAAAACTGTCCAGATAATCAGTGACCTTACAACTGTCCTGTAGAAGGGGAGTGACATACTCCATTGAAATCAAACTACCCCGCAAGCAAAAATGTTCAGCTTTGTAGAAGAACCTAAAAATAACACTTCAATGCTAATCAGCTTAAAGGAACTAGCTTAGCTGTACTGCTAGACCAGCAGATAAAATAAACTAAGAGCTCAAACTTGCTTCTAGAAAAGGGACTGAGCTGGATGGTGCAGAATTAAAACACTAGACAAAAGCTTTGACTTTTAACTAGAAAACAAATAGGACTATGCCTGCAGATTTTAATGGTTATTGGAAAATGCTCAGTAATGAGAATTTTGAGGAGTATTTGAAAGCTCTAGGTAAGATTTTTTTTTCACTTTTTTCTTTTATTTGAGCCTCAGGTTGAATTATACGATTTTATTAGATATGCAATTTGCATGAAAATATTCTTAGCAGCTAGTTTTTTTATTGATATTGCTCTTGTGACTAAATAGGAACTGAAGCAATTTTTAAAGAAATAAAATCCATAAAGTACATACAATTGCAGTATTTTAAATTTATCCAGAATAAAATTATCAGAATTTTATTCTAGAACTTTATTCCATATATGGCATAAGGTATAAAGTTTAATGATTTGGAAGGGCAGGTTTAAAATTAGAAGATTTTTTTCCTAATTTAAATCATAAATTTCCACACATTAAAGAATAAAAAACCAGATCTGGGACAGAAAAATCTGGTTGATCACTTAGTCAGCAAAGAGCCAGTTTTCTCTGTCTTCATCTAGAAATTGTCTGGATTTTTTTCAGGCCAGATCTGGTAATCTTATTTTTAAAGGAAGCATGAATTACTATTAACCTATTTTGAATTTTAGATTTAAACAGCAGCAGTTTTCAGTGTTTCCTCAAATTTAATTTTATAAATTGTTCTAGCCTCTCTTTTTTTCTTACAGATGTAAATATTGCAGTGAGAAAAATAGCCAGTAGACTCAAACCTGATAAAGAGATTATTCAGGTTGGAAACCATATGATCATTAAAACCCTAAGCAGTTTTAAAAATTTCATCATGGACTTTGAAATAGGGACAGAATTTGAAGAGGATTTAACAGGGGTGGATGGTCGCAAATGTATGGTAAGATTTAGAATGTTGCTCCTGTAGGATAAATTATTAGCTTAAAAATCCTGCTTCACTATTGTCACTGGTTTTGTGGCAAGACTTTTCAGATAATCCTGCTTTGGTATTCAGCTACATTTTAGCCAAAAAATTCAGTCCAATATGTATTTTCAAAAAAACCAGCTGAAATTTACAATTGTATAATATTCGGCAGTAAGCCATATTAAATTCAGTGGGCCTTTCAGGTAAATCGGTACAAAATATATTTTTTCATTAAGGCTAGAAACCCACAAATATATTTCTGCATTGAATTCTTGATGGCATTAAAGATATTTCCATGTAATACTGAACAGCATTGTAAAAAAAATCCTTGATTTCGCATTTAAATTGATAAATTTACAAAAGTGGTTTCTAGGCACATTGTGATAGTTATATAAAGTAATACTTAGATATATTTGTTCATCTGATTATCCTATGAATATATTTCCACATGGAAATCTTGTGGCATTAAGATTATATACATATACAATGAACTGCATTATAAAAATACCCTTGATTTCTCAAATATGTTCATAAATTTACAAAAGTTGTTTCTAGGCAAATTTTGGCAATTATACAAAACAGTCCTTCTCCTCAGGTATGTTTATTAACCTGAATGGGATTTGTGATAGAATAGACTCCTACGTGTCATAAATTGAATGACAGCAACAGGTATTTATTACTTTTCCTTTTACATTTCACTAATGACTCTAAATAAACCAAGAATGAATGCACATTTTCTTGAAAAGATACTTATATCAGAAACAACATGCTTAATGGAAGTGAAAATTTAGGTCTTCTTCCTTTTGACAGAGAAACAGTATTGTGACTTTCATAAGAAATAATATTAATTAGTGGTATAAGCTCGCTAAATCAAAGCCTAAAATATGCTGCTTGTTAGTCTCAGACAAACACGAATCAAGGGATTTCCAACCACAAAAAGCTATTTAGATGGGGAAAAGGTTTATAAATAGAAAAGAAATAAAACATTCTGAGTGAGCACTGCTTTATTCTATACTTAAGAAAACAAAAGATTCTCATATTGCAGAAGGTGAAAAGATAAGTTTGAATTTTGTTTTGACACTAAGCAATGTCACCTTACATACACTGGGCTATCAAAACAGAATGTAATGTGGAAATGAAATGAATGACAGTTTATTGGTTTTAAATAGATAGTATTACTAATATTTTCTTCATAAATGGCTGAAAATCTTTTAGTCTAAATGTATGAAGAAAAGATACAATGTCCTCCTGAAAAATCTAGTCATCTAGTCCAACCCCTGTCCAGTCTCTTCTTAAAAACTTCCAATGTTGGAGCATTCACCGCTTCTGGAGGCAGGTTGTTCCATTGATTAATTGTTCTAATCATCAGGAAATTTCTCCTTAGTTCTAGGTTGCTTCTCTCTTTGATTAGTTTCCATCCATTGCTTCTTGTCCTGCCTTCAGGTGCTTTGGACAATAGCTTGACTCTCTCTTCTTTGTGGCAACCTCTGAGATATTGGAACACTGCTATCATGTCACCCCTAGTCCTTCTCTTCATTAAACTAGACATACCCAATTCCAGCAACCGTTCTTTATATGTTTTAGCCTCCAGTCCCCTAATGATCTTTGTTGCTCTTCAGACAAATTGTCTTCCAAATTTTCTGATGTATTGGACTAATAGATTGCAAGCATCTCTCCTTTTCTCTGAGATCTCAAAGCAAATTATCTATTTTAATTTCATGTCCACAACAAGAGTTCTATGAAGTAAGTTGGATTTTAAAAAGCAAGTGTCCTGAAGTCATTCAGAGGACTTCCATGGTTGAGGGAGAATCTGAAACAGGCTTCCATAATTCTAATCAGTTATTAACCACTATATTATACTGGTTGGCCTGCCAAATTGTAACTGATTAATTCGCTTTTTTTCTTTGGTTCAGCTGTTATACTTGGTTGCCACTTAATTTTCATTCTTACTCGCTACATCTTTCCATTATGGCAGGTTTGTCACAAATGAGTTACTTTGGAATCACTAGAAGAAATGCACTGTTACAAATGAAATGAAAAAGTGTGTGGTCCAATATTCTTTTCTAAAACATGATTGTCAAAAATTGTTGCAATGATTTCCAATTATACCAAACAAAACTTGGTGCAAAAAGTTCTTGGCTCCCCAAATAACCTTAGGTAAAAAAGCAGCCAAGAGGCGCACAGTGACCTTGCTTTTTGCATTACCATTCTCTTCATCATGGCTCTCTCCTGTCCCTGTAACATTAATTCTGCCCTTAAGTACCTGACACAGTGACATAGATAGAGGTGATACATAGCCATAGGAAGAGAATAAGATTCTTGAAAACTTGGTAAGGAAAGTTTTCTTCCTGGCTATAATGTGCAGCAGATGGATTTTAAATATGCATAACAAAAACGCAATTTGTTTATGGTTACTAATAAATGCGCAGGGTAAATCATTAAGTATTCTAAATAAATTAAATGACAGTGTGCTTAAAAATTGATCCCTGCCTGTGCTCACACCAACTAAGCACTATAATCTGGCACTTTATCCTTCTCAAGGCTGCACAGTAAGCATTCTACATTTTAAAAGTGCCAGAACTATTTTATTAGAATACTGAAAAGCAATTTATGCAAACAATAAAGAGCAAAGGGAAATGTCATTTACCGAAAGTCTTTGAAAGTCTTCCACGAACTACATTGCCTTGCATACAATTTTATATCATGCATTTGTCTTATAATTAATTATTTCCTTTACTATTAAATGAGCTTTCTGTACCCCCCATCTTTTTGAGTATTGATTCTTATCAGTGACTGCAGTTTAGCTTCGCCATTGGTTCCTTGCTGACTAAAAAAAAAGTAATTTTCAAGTTTAAAATTGTATTTTACAAGGTAAAAAAAAAATGCCCTTTTGTCCTAAGCTTGGAAAATTCAATAAGCACCTATGCTGCTGATGGTATCATGTGTACAATGCATTATATATGTTGTGTATTTTCCTGTTTTTGTGTAATTTGCAACTATTGAAACAACCAAATCTACCATATTTATTCAAAAAACACTACTTATAAATTAGTATTTTTAATTATAAATATTTTATTAATTTTCTAATTTTACAATCATAAGTACTTAATAAGCAACGTGTTGTCTGGGTCTATTAGTAATTCAGTGTACATAATAACTTTTTCAGTCTAGTCCAATATTACACCATCTAGGGCAGTGATGGCGAACCTTTTAGAGACCGAGTGCCCAAACTGCCACCAAAAACCCACTTATGCATCGTCGGGTGCCGGGTGGCTGTGGCCCATTGGGTGGGCATGGCTGCGGTGGTAACGGCAGACTGGGTGGGACTAAAATGTTCAATCAATCAATTCCAATTTTGCAAGATCTTTTTTTTTCCCTCCGAGAAGTTGAAATTGATTGAACCTCTTTTTTTTGTGTACATAGTGGCGGAGGCCTAAAGCGAAAAGGTTTTATAAAACCCAACTGAAGGCCTAGGACTGGGGCGATGCGTGCGTGCCCACAGAGAGGGCTCTGAGTGCCGCCTCTGGCACCCGTGCCATAGGTTCGCCATCACTGATCTAGGGCTTCCTTGGTCCTCTCTTATTTCAGTAGTATGCATTTTTCCATATTGGGCAAATACAATTCTTGTTACTGTTAATACATATACAATTAAATATAGACATATTCATCACATTTTTCTGGTATTATACATAATATTGATAGTATCAATTTATAGTATCTTTTCTAGCCAAAATATATTTCAATTGCATTTGCACTTAAAATCCATTTATTCAATCAATATCATCATTTTCCTGCTTTTTTAAAATGTTAATTTCCCATCAATGTTCAAAATATCTCTATTGCTTATACTTTTCTCATGATAAATTATATTTGGGTAACCAAAAGCTTCCCTTATTCAAACCTTTTTAGAATTTTCATATTTCCCATCACATAACAAAGTATAATATTCTAGTTACAAATCCTAAACTTCTAATTATAATAATACTTTTATTTCTAACAGTTCTAACAATAATACTTTTATTTCTAACAGTTCTAATTATAATAATACTTTTATTTCTAACAGCTATTTTCTTAGCCATATTCAAACATCTGTTAAGTAGTATAATATCCCATCAACAGGTCAAAACCTCTATTTTCTTCAGTGTTACTCTAACTTCTTCCTTTCCCAAATAACTTTCCAAGTCAATACATTTAAATCATCAAAAAATTCTTCTTCTGTTTTTGTATATATTGTTTGGAATGAGGAAAAGAATTTGATTGAAGTGTTTTTGGAAGAACACTCAACCCACTTATATTCATTAAACAGCTTCCATTCTTCTCCTTCAGTTTTTCTTTTCATTTCTTGTTTGTCAATATTCAGCATTTCTCCTAACTGCTTTATCATCCATTCGATCAGCTCTTCTTCCTTATCCTCAAATGTGTTCTGAGTTCTTGACAAGTGTGATATCTCTTCCATTTCCAGTGTTATCACTGCATCTTCTGATTTTTCATTTGTCTGTCTGTTAATTCCTTCCTTTAGGTCACAGGTGTCAAACTGCCGATCTGTGGGCCGGTTTCATCATACTGAAGCCGCACTGATCACATTGCCGACAATGGAAAAAGAGTCACGATATGTTGCGACACAACACGTGACGTGGCGAGTTTGACACCCATGCTTTAGGTCCTCCATCTTTGGATCCGTTTCTTCTAATTTTCCTTCTGTTTTCTGGGTTATTAGTTCCTTCTTTGCAGTCATTGTCTGGATTTGTAAGTTTAGGTTAGAAAATTGTTCTTTTATCTCATTTGCGTTATTTTTAGTCTCATCGTGAAATAAAACAATTGTCTCTTGGATTGATTTCAGCATAGAAAGAATTTCTTTCTGAGATTCATTAACATTTTCTTGTTGATATATCAAGTTGGGACCTTTGGAGATAGGTATTAAAGATTTTTTTTTATCATTTAAGACTGAATATGGAACAGTCAATTTGTTTTGTATGTAGTCTTTATAGTCCAATAGGGTTTCCAACCCAGACAAGCAGCCCAAGAGTTTTTGTTTTTCCCTTTTCCCACCTGCAGTCTGCAAAAGTGAAAGGTTCCAGGAACAACAAAGAGTCTTATCTGAGTCTGGGCTTCAAGCCAAGCATAATAAATTGTAGTGTCATAATTTGCCATGAGATGTCATTGACACCGTCTTCCAGCTTTCCAAATCCAAGTTTATTTTGCAAACTTTGAAATGTTTTTTCTAAAAAAGAAGTCTCAAAGGTACTTTTAGTCCCCAATTTTCAAAGCTATATTAGTTCAAAATTGATCTTGTAGTTTCCTCTGTTGTTAATTGCGAAGTCATGTCCTACCCATCGCGACCCCATGGACAACGTTCCTCCAGGCCTTCCTGTCCTCTACCATCTTCTGGAGTCCATTTAAGCTCATGCCTACTGTTTCAGGGACTCCATCCAGCCGCCTCATTCTCTGTCATCCCATTCTTCTGTTGCTCTCAATCTTTCCCGGCATTAGGCCCTTCTCCAGTGAGTCCTTTCTTCTCATTGGGTGGCCAAAGTATTTGAGTTTCAACTTCAGGATCTGGCCTTCTAAAGAGCAGTCAGGGTTGATCTCCTCTAGGACTGACCGGTTTGATCGCCTTGCAGTCCAGGAGACTCACAGCAGTCTTCTCCAGCACCATAGTTCAAAGGCCTCAATTCTTTGTTGCTCAGCCTTTCTTATAGTCCAACTTTCATATCCATACATTGCAACTGGGAAAACCATGGCCTTGACTATACGCACGTTTGTTGGTAGGGTGATGTCTCTGCTTTTTAGTATGCTATCTAGATTTGCCATAGCTCTCCTCCCCAGGAGCAAGCGTCTTTTAATTTCTTGGCTGCAGTCCCCATTTGCAGTGATCTTGGAGCCCAAGAAAATAAGATCTGTCATTACCTCCATTTCTTCCCCATCTATTTGCCAGGAATTGAGAGGGCCGGATGCCATGATTTTGGTTTTCTTAATGTTGAGTTTCAAGCCAACTTTTGCACTCTCCTTTTTCACCCGCATCAAGAGGCCTACTCCGGCTCTGCAAAAGCAAAAAACATCGCAATACGTCACAATATGTCATGTGACGAATCAAGTTTGACACCCATGCTGTACACTCTCTAGCACTAATAATTTTACTTAGGCAATAAAACATCTGCAAGCAAACAACCAATATCAGAAAAGACCAAGGATTCGGGGACTTCCGGTGGCAGGCGATTTCGTCGGTTGCAGCTGTTTGCTGCCTCCCGCCTGTTTTGCGTAAAAGCCGGTTTGACAGCCAGCATCAGCTGTCAAACGGCTTATACCTTTCCCCTGGGCATAAGGGGATAGGTGAGCTGCCCGGGGTAGGAGTTGAGTTCCCGAGTCGTCCTATATGGACGATGTAGGTGAGAACTCCTCCGGAGCCCCGAGGATTCTCCGCGATCCAGGACGCCTTCGCTTTGGCGAAGCTAGAAGCCGCCGCCGCCGCTGCAACTTGAATTTAATTGTGAGTTTTACTTGTAAGCAGACGAACCAACCTTGGAAGCTTGCTTTTTATTTTGGACTTTACTTTAACTTGTATAACAAGTTTCTCCCCGTACGTGTGGAGGAATGAGTAAAAGTGAAACTAAAATGGCGATGGATTGATACTTTTCAGCAAGAAGTGAAAGTGATTTCCGGTTTGAAATTTTTGCTACTTTGAATCTGCGTATTATTTGTTCTGACTGAACTGTTTAAATTTACTGCCAATATGGTTCTGAGAAAAATCGTGCCTTTAACTTTGAGACCGTTTACATCCCTGATGTCTCAGACATTTCAACTAACCTCTGAAATTTTCCATTTTTCACCCCCGTTATCTTTTTCACCTCCATCGCCTTTCGTTAGAGAGCTGCATAACTTGGTCTCCGCAATGTCTGAGATGTTTCAATCGTTTGATGTTAAATTTCAAAATAGATGTGATCAAGTGATGCAACAACAACAGGATTTATTACAACGGCAAGACTTATTACAGAAACAGGAGGATTTTTGTTTGAATGCTACAATTGCTTCTCAAGATCGGGCTGAACAAGTGGATCTGGTGGTAGCTGATGAAAGTTATCTACACTCTGAAGAGGCCATATTAGAATCTTACATTGATTTTTTAAAAACGAATAAAATTGTGGAACAAGGAATAATAGAAGAGAGACTGAGTAACCCTGAACAGGCTTTTATATATCAAGATCTACAATTTGAAGAGTCAGAGCAACTTAATTGTGAATTTATACTGGGACTAAAGGTGGAAACTATTAGGCAAACTAATTTCATACAAAGCTGCTTGGACTCACTTCAACTGCTAAAAGCAACAAAGATTGATATCCAGATTATATTGACAGAAAGGGGAGCAAATTTTGCTCAGTTTGAAGTGATTAAGTATTGTTACCAAATCTTGAGGTTTGATAACCGAAATGCTCTAATATTAATTTGGCACAGAAGGAAAGCCAGAGTTAGATATAAATATGACATTAAATGTTATCTGATGGGTTAAAAATGTCTCAAAGGTTTTTTTTTCTGATTTAATGATGAAGGAAGACTATTATAAATATGATAATGTTGTAATAATTGAATTTGTTTGACTTAATCATGAATGGATGGGAATTATGGCTTTAAAGGTTCCCCCTTTTTTTTTTTTGATTTAATAATGGTTGAAGGAGGTGGACTTATTGTTAATGTTACATTTGATAAACAATTGAATGATAACTAAGTAATTGAAGTTGTAAACCTTATTAAGGCATCAAAATGATTTTTCATAGGTGTAGTTTGATGAAAGGATAGAATTAACTTCTTAACTTTATGGAAGATGGGAATTTTTTCTTTTTNAATTAAATGAATAAAAGGAAGATTATTATAAATATAGTAATGTTGTAATAATTGAAAACAATTGAATGATAATTAAGTAATTGAATTGTAAACCTTATTAAGGGTTCTAAATGATTTTTTATAGGTGTAGCCTCATGAAATGACAGAATTAACTTGTTAACTTTATGGAAGATGGGAATTTTTTTCTTTTCTTTTTTTGAATAAGTAAGGGATGGTGTTAAACTATATTGCTGAAATGGTAAAGATTTTGGGTTAATACGGAGGAGATGGATTGTTTAAGTTTAGAGTTTGGAGTTAGAGATATTAATATTTGTTTACTTGTATTTGAATATTAACTTAGGTTTGGTTTGGGAAGTCCGGGGGGTGGGGGGATGGGATATAACATTGTGTAATATCTGTGATGTATTTCTTTTTTTTTTATGATAAAAACAATAAAATTTTATATTGAAAAAAAAAGAAAAGACCAAGGATTCCACAAACAGTACTATTTTCATTGGTTGTTCCACTCCTAAGAAACTCTTCTTCTGTAGAATTACCAGAACATTTTCAGATATACAGTGTAAACACTGAAATGAATTCTCATATTTAGAGGCAGTTATTGAAGACTAGATATTTATGTTCAGCTCCTCAACGGAGGTGGCTTTTTAATTTTACAGTAGAGATGTTTGTTTCACATAGCCAGTTCAATTATTATTGGATCAAATCTATGTATTAAATTGATTTTACAAATAAATTGAATTGACTTAACAATTTGATGGCCTCCTACATAGGCATCAGCCTTTGTTTTCCCTTATCAAATTAGGGCAGCAAATTGCCTCAGTTTTCCAATCAGATTTGATTTTCACAGGTGTACTTGATTTAAGTTTCATTTCCTACTTTTAGGATGTCACATTGAATATTTTTTTAGACTGGTCAGCTGCATGGTCCGGTACAACTGAGCTCCTGTGCTACTCTTATTTACATTTACATAAAATTTGTACCTTAATAAGGAACTTTTTATAGGCATGGAAATTGGCATCTGTAGTGGGACATTCTTCAATTTCTTCTGTTTAATGTTATAAGGACGCAAGTTAAAATAATGGAAATTATAGTGAGATTCATGTCAAATTCATCCCAGTTATCAGTGACATATTCAGAATAAATGCATTTTTGATATTATTGTACCTACGTCAGAGAATCTAATTTTTATTCTATAAATGCAGAATAAGTCCTCTAGCTCTTCCACACCAATGTAGGGATCTTGTGATGCAGCAAATGTAATGTGATACACTATAAATGCTATATCGAGGTTCTCTTGGGAACAACATTATTGCCAGTAACTGGAACTGGAACTCTAAAGTTGCTGCAGATGAAACACTCATAATTATTTCGAATGGATGAGCAGCATTTATCGTGGAAAACCAATTAGGAGGCAGTCCTATGGGCCACTCATTTACTAACAATTCATAATATTGTCAGCATCATCCTGCCTTTGCTGAAGTATCAGAAATCTTGTATATTATTTTAGTACAATAATGGTTGAATGACTCTAGAAGACACTGAAAATTGATACTGGGGAAAGAAATGTACTCAGTGTGGTTCATATGAATATTTGGTTCTGATGGGTTGGAGTAAGACAGAAGTGTCAAACTGCCAGCCCATGGGCCGGACGCATCATCCAGAAGCTCCCCCCCCATTGCCGGCAATGGCAAAACCGTCCCGATATGTTGCACTACGTCACGTGATGTCGCGAATTTAACATGTCTGGAGTAGTAGGTTGACTAGAGGTTTTTCTTTGTTTGTCTTCTTTGCCTTTCACAGAAAAATTGGTCCTGTCTTCTTTAATTCAAGAAGAGCTATAGTGATGTCTGGGTTTCTTTTCTCAGTTCTAAACTTTTGCGCCCTGCAGACAGTCAGGCAGCAATACCAAGATCTGCCATTATCTTCAAGCAATCTTGTATCACACTGTATCTTTTCTGTACAGTTCCAAAACCATTACACAGTTTTGGATTTCCACCACTACCATGACAGGCACTGCTGCCGCATTCTGTATCAGTAAACTCTTCACAGTAATATACTTAGAAATGTACATATTATACCTTCATTTTCATATTGTGCTAGTGCCTGGCCTTTTAACCATGGTTGTTGGCTAAATCATACTTAATATGGTTTGTTTAATATTAAGTATCAACTCTTCAAATAGAACAGATTAAGAAATGATTCCTTGGGAAGATCAGAACTATACTTTAATGAGATAGGCTATAATAATAGAATCTTGCAAATCTGATTGTTATTCTCCTTCCCTTTCTTCTATAATACATTAAATCAGAGAGGAGACATCTGCAGGCTCTTAATTCTCTCTCCTTCCCAGGAGTTAAGGAATGTTTTCTTTGCGTAATGGTTTCTTTCAAGCTGTCTCCTGGTTCTTTACACCAAGCCAACTCTAACACTTAACTATCCCAGCCAGAGATTCAGTCCTGTTATTGTGCCTTTGAAGAAAAAGTTCTCTTTGCAATGATAATTGGGAATCTCACACTCATCGCAGCTCTAGAGAAGCTGTGAAGTTGCTGTGGCAAACACCTCTAATTGACAATCTCATTTGCACATAATGTGATTGAGCTGAACCATGATTGCAAAGATTGTTTAGACACATCGTTTCTAGAAGGTCTGATATGAGTGGGGAAAAGTGCTATGGCAAGTGATTCTGGGAAGAACTATTGTGTTTATCATGACTCTGTAACTGTTGTTCAAAAGTTAATGTAGCAAGAAATCTTTTTTCAGTATGATTCAAGTTTTTGTAACAAATAACCGAGTAGAGAAGCATATTCTCTAGTAATTTTAGCATATTCTAGAATGGTGCTCTCTGAGCTTGCTTGTTTTCGTGCAGACATTTCATTACCATGACTAGGTAACATAATCAGTGCTAGTAAGAGTGCTGTTTGCTATCAGTTTATATTCTGATGTCTTGCCCGTCTGTGTGGGTGGGGGTGGTCTTAGGGATTCTTTGTTTGGGCTGTTTACTAATGGCTCTTTGACAGTTTCTAGATTGAGGTATTGTTTACTTGATCGTTGGTCAGAAGTTTATGCTGATCTGAGTGCTCATTACTGGTGGAAAGATACTGGAGTCTTTTTTTTTCTTTTGGGCTAGTTGATTGTCTCTTTTGCATAGTTTATAGATGTTGTTAATGTCTGTGTGTCTATTGATGGCTGATTTGTCAGAGTGCCAGGCTTCTTGAAATTCCCTGGCATTTTTGGATTTGGCCTGGTCTAGGATTGTCTAGATATTCTAGAGCACACTCTAGCATAAGTGTGTGTGCCTCCACAAATGATATTATTCTGCAAAAAATATTGGACCAGTCTGCCCTGAATTAAGGCTTGCAAAGTTGATTACAGAACTATTGGTTACGTTAATGTAACATTTATTGGCTCCCTTATGATATACTATTTTGGGCAAAGTTGCTAAATTAAAGAGTGAAAAGAAGAAAAGCAAACCACCAATGCATGTTTAGTCAGTACAAAGTGAAACTTATTAAAGGTAAGTAGTTATTGATGAAGATTTTTTTTCATTTAGTTGCATTTTAGTCAGAAGTGAAATATTTTACTGATTCTACAGATCATTTTAGATACTTGGTCAGTGAATAGAGCATAAATAAAATATGGAACGTTTTATAAATGTTCCAAAGGTTTTTCGTATAGATCAGGGATGTCAAACTTGCAACGTCACGTGACGTGTCACGACGTATTGCAACTTTTTCTCCATTGCTGGCAATGGGGAGGGCGCAGTTTCAGCATGACGTATCCGGCCTGTGGGCCGGCAGTTTGACACCCCTGGTATAGACCATAAGGGCAGATACATCGTTTACTGGTATAACAATTACTTTGGCCATTACCTCTGTAAGCTGCAAAGATCAATATTCTTGTCCTTATGTCAATATGTCTACACTTCTTGGCCCTAACAAAATACACTGAGGAAATACACAAATCTGACTAAAAGCTTTATTTTGTTTTTTACTAATTGCCACCATTTAATAAATCTACACTGAAAGCAATATCATAACTAGTGTAATTTGCATTTATTGTAGACTCTAATTTGCCTGGAGCTGATAGTCTCAAGCATACTTAAGCCAGTGACAGTTTGCTTAATAGCTGAAACTCTAATGAAGCTGTATTATCTTTAATAGAAACAGCATCTAAAGAGGATTTAGAATAGTCTTCCCAAATTGCTGTCCTCAAGATATTCTTAGACTGTGATCCCTAGAATTTGCATGTTGGGAATTCTGGATATTGTAGTCTGGTATATATAGAGGGCACTTGGCTGAAGATAGTTGATTTGCAGGTTTAATTAATTATATTGCTTTTCTTAGTAGATGAACAATAAAAGGACATTGTTGGTATTAAAAGCAAAATGTGCATAACATATGTTTTCTGCTTAAAATGATATTTGCTATTTGAATTCTGTTGCAATGCTCATTGGTATCTTGTCTATGGGTAAATATACACAGAAATATGCCAACACTTAGTCAGTGGCTACATTCTGTTTGTAATTACCTATTATATGCACTTGTTTTCTCTTTGGCCAACAAGAACTACTAACATAATTGTAGTAAATATGCAGTCCAATACACATCTTTAAAAAGGAAAAATATTTTTCAAATTGCAACAAATTCCTGGTTATTTTAATGGATATGTAATATATTACATATATCTGAGAATATATTACATATCCATTAAAATATATTATATATATTAATGGATATGTAATATATTCCCAGATATAAATTCTATTAAATTCAATAGAACTTTCTGCAGTTAAATGTTTATATTAGTATCATGATCAAATCTAAAAGTTTCTCTGAAAACATTAAGGAAGGAAAATATGGCTGTGCAGATGTTGCTACAGCATCTCTTTTATTGATCATGCTGTTAAGATTGCTTGGAATTGTAATCAACATCTGGAGAGCCCCAACTCTACATTAAAACAACAAAGACAGATTTCATTTATTAGCTTAAAGATATTGAGAGAAATATTGCTAATAAAGGAATCCTTACGTTTGTCCTTCCCAAACTTTTAGAAGTTTACAAAGAAACATCTCTGAAGAGCACCTACTTGACATGTATACTCAAATGGGATATTCAGTTATTTAAAGATGCATATCCTATGGAGCAGTATTAAAAATCATGTGGTAATCTGGTTGTTATGAATTGTCTCTGTATCTGGAGGAAAAATAAAAAATATATAATGCTTTCTGCTTTTCATCCAGTTACATGTATGAAGTTCTGAAGTCCCATTATTTAGACTTTCATATTGCAAAGATTTTTTTAAATAACTAATTAATCAGTGAATCTAAATCACAAGAAGTTTTTAAAAATTAAGGCTTTAACTATCTCTGTGTGTGTGTGTGTGTGCTTTCCTACCTATACCAACCCAGCTGTACCTCTCTCCTGGTACTTGTAGGTCTCATTAACTTGTCTAGCTAACATCCTTAGCATCCTCATGGTAGAAATTAGAGGCTTGTTACAAACAATCCATTGCAGTTGAAGCAGGAAGACATGGCATGAAATTGATTCATGTTCCATAATAATTGGAAACAACCAGACTCCATAATCCCTACAAGTGCTAAATGTGGGTTGTAGATAATCTACAAAGATGCATTAATATTATGCTGATAACTTGTAATGGTTTGGCATTTAGATAAAATTCAATAAAAATGTGTTTCTTGTAAAGAAGTGGGGAAAGCATAAGGAAATGCTAATCACACTTTAAGAATACGCACGATTCTTCTAAACATAAGTCTTTTTACAACTTTACATTCCCATGGGTGTGTGGTTGGAAGAAAGCTAGGAAGAAAATACTTCAAGTGTTAGTGTGTGAACAGATGAAACGAATGTCTACAATTTCTGGATCATATGAACTTAATAGAGAACTTGTTCCTTTTATAGTTCTTTTTTATATATTATTTCAAATGGAAATACAGGAACAAAACTCTGGACAACTGTGTAAGGTGAGAACTAATTTCAATTTTAGCATAGGTTAGGGTAACCTACCCAGAATGATTACCAGACTCAGGAGAACCATGCTAAAATTTAATGTCAAATTACCAATTTTTAGTAGTGCCTTTTGTTTTAGTGCCTATATCAAGTTTCTTAAGTTTTTTAAGAATATGTTTGGAGTCTTTGTTGTCTTCTGGTATCAGCTTGTCCTGATGATCAGTAGTGGTCTTTTGAAAGTGTTTCTATTTTTCAGGTGTTATAGATGAAATAGATATTTAACAGCCACCCTGAAGTATTTGGTTGTAAATTGCCTAGGAGAACATTAGGCATAGTTATGTCAGTCATGGTCGCCTTAGTCTGCCTAAAGTGAATAAGATTATGATAGGACCATGAGCATGTGCAAATAGGACAATGACCAGAAAATGACCAGTCATGTTAACATCACAAAACAAGAATATCTGATGCAAGTCCATGACATATTTTATCTCTGCACCCTTGCAGATACATATAACTGTTTATAACTTTTTGTTAAATAGCATTGTAGCATTAGACCTATGACTACAGATAGTCCTTGACTTACGACCACAAAATTTATGTTGCTAAGTGAGACATTTGTTAAGTGACTTTTGCCCCATTTTATGGCTTTTCTTGCCACATTAGTTAAGTGAATCACTGCAGTTGTTAAATTAGTAACTCCGTTGTTAAGTGAATCTGTCTTTCCCATTGACTTTATTTGTCAGGTTGCAAAAAATGACCCCAGGATACTGCAACCGTCATAAATATGAACCAGTTGCAAGCAATAAAGAAATGTTGCTGCTTTTCTTCAGTGCTTGGAACCCAAATGAATATAGGTCAAACATGGAAGTTTGTATTTCCATTCAGTTTATAGAAAGCTGCAGGGCCTCCCAAGAATGCCAAAGTTATATTTAAAGAACCATCTTTTCTCCCATTTCAGCTTCAGGTTCTCCCAGGTACAAGGGATATTTCATAATCCTGAAGATAATTCAGGTAATGCTTTTAATGTTTTGTTGCTGTGAGAAGCAGGTTGAGAGTCAGTGGTTTTCAGGCTAGAGTGGGCAGTTTTGCAAACACTCAACAGCCCCTCAACTTTAACAGCACACAAAGAGTGTTAATCTGTGGGAAGAAAATACTATGGACTTCAATGAACATTTATACCCTTACAAAGGCAGTGGGAAAACAACTGTTCTGTATAGCTTCAACCTAGTTTGCAATAAAGCTGAATTGAGTCTTGAAGACTTTTGCAGAATCTTAGCTTAAGGAAAGAGTTTACCAAGGCAAAGAGTTTAGTGAATTGAATCATGGTCGGAAAAATATGACAATTGATGCTACTGGGGCTGAGGACAAAAATGATGAAGTATATTATCTCCCTTTTTTGCATGATGTAGGAAAAGTTGTACTTGAATAATTATTGCAAATAAAATAATGTTCAGTTTGCAGATGATGGTGCAATACATTACAAATTACATACACACATTCACTACAGATGAGCAAGGGAATATGCAGAAAACCTACCCTCTTAGATATTACTGAGTAGGAAGAATTGTTGTGAGAAGACTGTCCTGCAAATATCCAGGTCTTGGATCACAAAGAGCTTTAAATTTGACAAGCAACAGCTGGAACTGCCCCTGAAGCTAACTGGTAATGAGTGCAGCTTTCTAAGTAGTGTTATGTGGTCACATCAATGTGCATCTGTAATTGTGAGAAGAGTGTCCTGCAAATATCCAGGTCTTGGATCACAAAGAGCTTTAAATTTGACAAGCAACAGCTGGAACTGCCCTTGAAGCTAACTGGTAACGAGTGCAGCTTTCTAAGTAGTGTTATGTGGTCACATCAATGTGCATCTGTAATTAGTTACTTTAGAGCCTTTAGAACCAGCTACAGCTTTTAATTGCTTTTCAAGTGCAAATCCATTACAGTGTCTTGCATAGTTCAAAAGGGACATAGCCAAAGCATAGATGATTGTGATGAATGAATGAACGAAACTTTCCATTTTAGGAGAGATCATAATTGATGCACAAGATGGACCTGTGAAAGGGCTTTCTTGGCTACAGTCACCATGTGCACATCAATTAGGAACTGTGAGTTCAAGAGGACAGCCAATTTACAAGCAAATTATATGTGAAGGAGCACAATCCTGTCCACAGCTAAGATCGTATTTTGGGGGGATTAGGTGGCTTACAACTCAGAAACAGTCTATCTTGCTAGAATTAAGCTTTACCTGGTTCTTCCCATCCAGATTCTTACTATCTCTAACACTTAAATAGTGTTTCTACTGCATCATCTGTTCCTCACAGTTCAAGACAAAGTACTCTGTAGACTTTCTCTGCATTTTAGGATCAAACACATCCCAAATAATATTGCAGGATAAAGTTGTCATCCCCTCAGACTTGCTTATGCTCAAGATGCCTATTAGAGTCATTAGACTCCTAAGGTTGAACTGGTCAAGTAGATTCATCTTCTCTGCAGAAATTGATGGCAGTGGTTAACCCAAAAGCAATGGGGAAGAAATATGATCATGACAACAGAGGTTAATGCCCCTCCATTCCAAAATTGTGTTGTAGCTGTCCTGAGACAAAAACTGAATATCTTTGGTTTTCCAGATATTTCCTAAGCAGCATAAACCATGCTAATAGATGTTGGCACTTGGAACATATCTGGTTCAAGTGATAAAGCAATAGGTAGCACCACCAGAAAGCATAAAGTAAGTAGAAGGGTTCTGAGAACAGTTTCCTATCAAAGAATCTATTGAGCATCCTGATCACAGTAAGTCTGATGTAGATATTTCATCCTGGAGTATGTTTTCCTAACAAAATATTGTGGGTTTTTTTTTCTAAAGTAACATGCGCTAACAAAAGGAGACCCTATATACTTGAAGTTCAGAAAATATTCAAGTTTGGTATTTTTCAAAGCAGGTACTATCTCCAGGGTAAACACATGCCACCTTCTAGGAAATTCTCTGTATCCACTGTGTATTTAGCTATCCTTGCCTATTTTTTTTACTCATAGATAATTTTTACTCTCTCCTATTGTCATTGCTGAGTACCACAGGAAATACTTACAATCATAATTTTTAAAAGCAATGTTTATTTTAAGAGATGGAAGACAGCAGGGAAGATTTAGTATGTTTCATGCCCAATTGGAAATGGAAGCAGCAATATTAATTCTAAAGTTATGAAGCTAAATTACATTTTAAAGAAAATGTACATCTTCTGGCTAGGAGTCTCTAAACAACAACAAAATTCTAGTTAACAAAAATAATGAAGTTCTTTAAGTATTAGTTTTACTCTCTCAGAATATATCCCAAAAGGCTTGTTTCTGATTATACCTTCTTGAAATGTGCATTGTAAAAGAAAGGAAAAAAGATTTTTGTTTAACCATACTTAATCATAAATGCCAATGTTTATGAATTAATTAATACACTTAAATCACATATTATATTATTTTTTCAATGTATTTGGGGCATTGAAAATGGCTTGATTTCAAATATATTTTCCTTTTTTATACTTAAATTACAATGTACAAAGTATGTATTTTACTTTTTATATTTATATGTTACACAGCTGTGGGTGGAGTTACAGATTACCTTGAAAATACAAACTTTGTAGCTGAGCAACACCGTTAATGAGCTCAGCCAAAATGATGAAACCTTTGGAGTTCTCCAGCACTGGAGATGGAGGATCCACCCATGGGTAGTAGACTGTATTCCTGCCCAATCAGATTAAGTCAGCCAAAGTTGCCACGCCCGTCCTGGACCCTAGATCCCAGTCTTGACTTAATCTTGCCCATGGACGGACGTGTAACTCTGGCTCTTAGGCAGGTATAGTCTGGACTTTGGGTGAATCCTCCACCTTCT
>NW_015386239.1:239372-240386 GCF_001527695.2 Protobothrops mucrosquamatus
AGAATTATGACGCTCCTTCCTCTCCATCAGGTTCCTCATACTCAGAGGGTCTATCCCTCCATGACCAGGGCACGGACCAAGGTCTCCCAATGTCTGAGGAGGAGGAGACTTCCCCTGATGCCCCGACATTCAGTGGAATGTTTAACCCTTCTGCCTTCGTCACCCTGCTCCGGAAGGTCGCATCCACAGCTCACCGGGGTTCTGAGCCCCCTTCATTGGTGGACACTGTTTCCCCGGATCCGGAGTTAGATCCCAATTTTATTGAGCCCGTGGCGACTCAGCACCGCATTCCATGCCCCCCCATGTTCATGGCCGCTATACAAAAGCAGTGGGCTTCCCCGGGTTCCCTCCCTCTGCCTAGCGCGACGGATAAAAAACTTTATAACGTAGCTAAGGAGCTGGAGGAAGCATTGGAAGTTCCGGCGGTGGATGAACCTTTAGGGCCCCTGGTATCTGCCACCGCCATTCCCGGGGACGTCTCGGAAGCCCTCAAAGCGGAGGACCGTAAGTCCGAACTCGCTTATCGTAAGTCCCATCAGGCGGCGGCCTGGGCGATTAGAGCGGCTTCCTCCGCTTCATTCTTTAATAGGTCCGCCCATCGCTGGCTCAAACAGCTTCAGGCCCGGACTCCAGCTGAGGATGTCCGCTCTCACCAGGACCTTAGTAAAATGATAGCGGCCATGGAATACGCGTCTGATGCTTCTCTCCAAGCCACCAGGTTTGCCTCCAAGGCTATGGCCTCCAGCATCACTGGGCGGCGTATGCTTTGGCTGAAGCATTGGCGTGCCGACGTCAAGTCAAAGTGGCGCCTGTCATCGGCCCCATACCAGGGAGGCAAACTGTTTGGTGGAGCCTTGGAACCGTACCTTACTGAAAATAAGGACAAACGCAAGGTCCTCAACCACCTTCTGAACAAGTCAGAAAAACGTAAGTCCTTTTATCCCCGCAAACAGTCCTTTCGGCCTAACAACAGGTACACTTATAACCAATCCTTTCAGCCCTTTCGTCCCTTTC
>NW_015386239.1:243415-248556 GCF_001527695.2 Protobothrops mucrosquamatus
GTTTAGTTTCTGAGCCAGTACGTCCTATGTCAGTCAATGGCTTCGCTCGCGTCAAGACTGGAATCTAGGGTCCAGGACGGGCGTGGCAACTTTGGCTGACTTAATCTGATTGGGCAGGAATACAGTCTACTACCCATGGGTGGATCCTCCATCTCCGTGCTGAGAAAAGGCGTTCAGGTAAGACAACGCCCCTTCTATAGCCAAGGCTTTTATGTATTTGCTTTTTCCCCCTACATTTCCCCATTTCTTAATTTACTGCTATTATGTCTAAGGAAGAGTTTAGATAACTACAACATTTTTACTTTCTTTTGTGTCATTTTGTCAGTTAAAGGTATTTGCCAGTAACAGAATTACATTTGTTTTAAAATGGGCTGACACAGCTATGATCGCTTTATATGCATTTTAAGGAAAAGGTTTGGAAAGAATTAAAGGCCAGGAGAACACTTGATTTCTCAAATTCCTATGAAGGCAGGACTGTAAATGGGAAAAGCAAGTAATAATGCTATGGAGTATGCAGAAAGTAATACAATGGTACAATCAGGGGATGTGACATACATTTGACATCTAAACTGGTCCACAATCTTACACAGAATTGGTCTATATTTGAATTCTAAAACTATATATTGTGAAACAACCTCACTGATACCAAAAAAGAATGTATGATTAGGAGTGCAACCATGATACACTGGTATTATACTATTTAGCAAAACATTACAAACACTTAAGCACATAACTATTTTTATTATTCTACATATGGTAAAACTATCAATGATAATGAGGTGTACGTTTGCTTAGTGAATCCTTGTGTATGTGAACATACGCCAATGCAAGAAGAATCTAAGTTGGCTGGTCAGTTGGACAAAATAGAAGCTAACATTTCTGTGATTTATGGGAACTTCGGGCATAAGTGACAGGCCAGAATAAACCAAGCAATCAAACTCCATTCAATTTCATTTCTTTTGACCCTAACCCTATGAAAGTTCTTTTCCAAAGGAGATCATTCATTGATATTAGCATGTTCAGCAGTGACAATTTAAGTTTTAAGGAGGAGACAGCATGGAGTTTTCGGTAGGAGAATCTCACCTTCAAACCAGAACTACAACTGCTGGTAGAACAAAAATGCTTAGGACAGAGGGCTGAATTTTATTAATGAATTATTTATGAATTATCAAAACACATTGTGTACCTCTTCTTCACAGATTAAAAAAATAATGTGGGAAAGGCAGTGGGATCTTATATGGAGAGACTATAAATTAAAGACATCATCTGATTCTATGTTTGAAACAAAATTATTGGAGAATTAAAGTAATGTTTTATTTTGGAAGCATTTCTTAGGTTTTGTACACTCAGTGAAGTGAACAGAAATTAGCCACTTGTTAGAACTTGGTGGCACTGATCCACCGGGACCACCTGAAAACAACATACTATTAAATAATAGAATAAAATGCATCATAGGTTAGAATTTATGTTTTTCCAAAGCCATATTAAATTGTTAAAAAGGAAGAACTAATGAAAGAGAACCATCAAAATTATTGTAGTTTTCCAAGGTCAGCTGGTGCTCTATTCAATTTACAAATACTGGATGAGAGTTCCCTCTACTGGTAGAAAGCCTTCTTTGACTTTTCGACGGATCCATGAAATCCATACATTAAACAGGCATTATTGAATCTCTCTCTTTCCCTCCCTCCTTCTCCCTCTCCCTTCCCCATGGATTTACTGCACTAAATCTGTACTATGTGACTCTCTAAAAGATGTATTATTTTAAGCTATTTTTCAGAAATAGCTTCAGTCAAAAAAACGGGGGAGTGCCCAGATAATAGTTCTAGTACCTAAAATAAATTAATCAATTTACGGATTATTGCGTTACGGATTATTGATTTAATGCTATTTTATTTTTATTTCACATATGGCAGCTTGAAAATAAAAATAAATTATTTTTCCACTTTCAGGATTATTGTTTTTAAATGCACTTTTTGCAAACAGATTAAAACCAAATCTAATTTAAACATCATACATCATTTAAAATAATTTCCTCATCAGCCTATTAAAAGAAGATATAATACTTTTCCATATCCTTAATTGTTAACAGCTCAAGAATAACATTGTAAAAGATTAATTTGGCTTGTAGTTAAGACATCAACATGGAAAGAGAACACCACTGCTGCCTTTAAAATATAAATACTTAGCTAAAATATTCCTCATTTCATTTTCATGAAGTAATTTATTAGTTGATGACTGTCTACTGAATGTGTGAAAAGCTGTCTTTGAAAATACAGGGACTGAGATATTTCATTGGCACTGGTCTGCAACAAAATTGCAATTTGAGTTCCTTTTTTTCTTTTAAAAATGCATTTAGGAGATACTTTTGTGACCCTTAGACTATCATATGGATTATTTTGCTAATTTCATAAAGTAATCCATCCAACATATTAGGGAACTCTCCACTGAAAGAATGCCCTTTTTTAATAATAGGGAACTCTCCACTGAAAGAATGCCCTTTTTTAAATGGACCTATAGGAAATTTTATTCTCATCTGATTTGGAAATAATAATTTAGGTAACCTAGATGAAAACAAATGTGCTGTTGATTGTTCTGACTCTTTTATGTCTTCTATAGAGAATACCATAAAATCTTAAGAAACATTTCAGAGTTTTAAAACACTGAAGATTATTAGTAAATGTGCAAATGTAACATGTTCAAACTTTCTAAACTAAGCTTCAGATCCATGCCATCTTATTTTATACAGGGCCTATATGCTAAAATAAAATAGCTTCTGGATTTAGTAGGATAAACTAAAATGTAGAATTAGTTTATGAATGTAACATGTTGTCCTAATATATGTATTTGTTTTTTCACATATATTCTTTGATACTGTTTCAAAAGTTTCAGAACGATGTACATTAAATTGTTGACACTCAAGCATTTTTTATCTAGTTTCCATGGTCCATGCACTGTGTGACTTTGATTTAGATTTATTTTAGAGAGTGCAGGAAAATATTTTCTAAATGTGTTTCTTTTTAAAAAAAAAGAAGAAGTATTTTGCCAGAGATATTTATCTAACTTATAGTACACATATGTGGTACACTTTGGGTGTAAAAAGACAAAACATGTTTCATGAAATTATTATGTAAAATCCATGATTTCTGTAGTTGTGTCAGAATTTGAAATACAAATGTAGTATATAAAGGTGGAATATATAGTATAACATCCCCACACACTTGTCAACATTTTGAAATAATCTTGGATTACTGCAGATGTATGAGCCTAGAAATGCATAAGTACAGGTTCTGAATATTCCCCAAAACTATTATCAGTTTGTAATTTTTATGGAGTAGAAATGGAATATTGATTAATCATATGATTGAAATGACATATTATCAAGTATTTTTAATTTTAAATCAATTTAAATGATTTTTTTAATTACTTAGACCAAATTAAATTTCAGATATCAAGAAATCATCTCCCATTGCCTGCCTATTTCCTGTTTATTCAGAAAACAACAATTCACCAAGTCTTATTTTTTTATCATTTTTAAATAAGGGGGTATTACATGTATATAAGAAAAGTATTAAAAACTGTACTCGATAATATCTAATTTGAATACTTATTTTTATTTTTATGGGGTTAAAGGAAGTTTATATATCTTAGAACAATAATCCTGTTGGGAAAAGAGTTTTCATTTTTAATACAATCTTTATTAAAGATGCTGTAACTCCTAAAATTAAATATTGAATTTTATTTCCTAAAGGTACTTAAGAAAGGGTGAGAATAATATATTTTACAGTTTATTTTTGTTGGTTGGTTTGAATTGGATTTTTTTTTAATTAGACACGTGTGACATGGGATGGAGATAAACTTCTTTGTGTGCAGAAAGGAGAAAAAGAAGACCGTGGTTGGAGCCAATGGATTGAAGGAAATGAAATGCACTTAGTAAGGATATGATTATTTTTTTAATGTTATTAAACTTTACCATTAAATGTAAAAAACTAAGAAAGAATTAAAAAAAACATAGAAAAGAAAGAAAATAAGAATATAACAAATGACAAACATCTTCTGATATATCATCTCTTATCTATAAACAGATGCTTAAAGCCTTGTTGTCATTCAGTCCTGATCTATTTTAACATCTAATTTAATCTTGATCAAATAAACCAACTTTATATCTTTCCTTTTATTTTTAACAATCTTGAAATAACAATTTGAAATAACAATTAAGAAATAAAAACAATGTAAATAAAAGCTTCAGATAATGTCTTAGATCTTTATTTCATTTTTTTAATTTGTTTTCTCAAAAGTTTTTGAATCTTTCAGAAATCTCTTTTGTAAATCCAATATAGAAAAGTTATCACTCTTTTGATCTACTTGTATATCCTTTTTAATTATTATTAATATCCCAATTTCATTTGTATACACAATACAGCATCTTTTTCCATATCATTCTTGTGGCCTATCTTTTTTACATCCACTTTCAGATCAGTTTCTGTTTTATCCAGTAAAACGTGTTCCATGACATCTTTCAAACTTGATCTATCTCTAATGAATCTCTTTGAGTCTCTTTTACAATTAACTTCTGGGTTAATTGTTCAAAAATACCCGTCAATACGTCAAATATTAAAGTTTCTGGCTCCATTCTGTATTAGTAAGTCAAATGTAAGTATTTTTCTTTAATTGTAATCTTTAGTTTTTTCTGGTTTCTCTAGTTTCTAAAGGGGTGGCACAGTGGCTCAGTGGTTAAGACCTGGGCTTGTTGGCTGGAAAGCCAGCAGCCCATGTTCAAGACCTGAGTGCTCATGATGAGGTGAGTTCCCATCCTCACCTCAGCTCTAGCCAACGTCATGGTCAGACCATTGTCATGGTCAGACCATTCGCTCCTAAGGATGGACTTCCGGACCGCGCCCCCTCGCCGCAGGGAGACGGAACCGCCTAGATGGTTCCGTCCCATGCGACTGATGGACCCTGAAAGGTTCCTGACGGAGCTTGGGCCATATCCGGAGGATCTGGTCCACGACTCGGCGGAAAACCAGGCGGCGGCTTGGGAGACAACTGCCGCCGCTGCATTGGACCGAGTCGTGCCTTTGCGGCCTCTGACCCGACGTAGATCTCGACTGGCTCCCTGGTTTACCGGGGAGCTGAGGGAGATG
>NW_015386239.1:249906-278063 GCF_001527695.2 Protobothrops mucrosquamatus
TGGCCTAGGGTGGATTTTAAATCGGGTTCATTTTTAGAAAATTTTAAATGTCACAACTTAAAATATTTGGGTTTTAATTGGTTTTATTCGGCGGGGATTGTGGGATTGTTTTTGTTTTAAAAAATGTTGTGAGCCGCCCTGAGTCCTCCGGGAGAAGGGCGGGATACAAATTGAATAAAATGAAATGAAATGAAATGAACGTAGCAGTTCAAAAGCATGCACACATAAGTAGATAAATAGGTACCATTAAGGTGGAAAGGTAACATTGCTCCATGATCTCATGCTAGTCACATGACTATGGAAACATCTTTGGACAGCATTGGCTCAATGGCCAATGGAGATGGCAGATGAGCACTGCCCTCTATAGGGCTCTTTTCATGTTCCTGTTATTTTTCTACCAAAATAATACCTATTTATCTAAAGCACTTAAATTTATATTTAAAATGTGTTGTACTTTTTGAATCAATTCTTTTGCTATTGAAGGAAACTCCCCAGTGTGGTCTGAAATTTATCAGTCCACAGATTCCTAACAGCTGAAAAGCAATTAACAAGCAATTTCCAAAAATGATTAGAAAAGGAAGTATGTAAACCGGGTGTCCATAAAGACATTGGCCACATTCAAGCAAAGGTGGCTTTCTCTAAGCCAGTAGGAAAGTGCTGCCTTGAGGAGCAACTGTTTGGAGAACTTGTGGGTGATCTCAAGTTCTCTCCATGTCCAGCTAGTAATTATGAAGAGCTGGACAACTCGCAATCATCAGCTCTGCTTTTAGTGGAGCCATTTCAGTTTACCATTTTCACCCCAGTAGTACAGATATGAAATTATTTAAAATGTAATACATTCTTCTCTTCTTCTCTTTCCTATCCTTTTCCTTTATTTACTAAATGCAGTAATCAATACCTTGCTTGAACATCACACCGCTGACTTCCAGAGTAATTAAGCACAGGTGGAAATCTGAAATATTTCTCAGCAATACCAACAATTTTCTACATTTTTTCATAAACAGCATTGTTCTAGATAGAAGAAGGCATTCTATTAAACTGTCCATTTTTTTCCTGCTGTATCAATCTTTCTGTATCAGTGAAAGCATGTAATAGGAACATTCCTCACACCAGTTGTGATATAAAGAAAATTTGAATTGGAGTTATTTTTATACCCTAAACAGTACATCATAAACAATGTGTGTGTGTAATGTAGAAAGAGCAGCTGCTCTTTTTAATCTTCCTTTTTTTCCTTAAGATCAAAATTATTTATAGCTTTGGAAATGAAAGTGAGCAATTCACTTTTGAAAGCATCATTTTCTTTCCAGCCATTATCTCTGACAATCCTAGCTACTAGCACCTAATAAACTGTATTATTTCTTTCTCAAGTAGTTGTTTATAGCATTGAAAGATCTCTTCCCCACAAGAGCCTACAAAACTAATTCTCAGAACTTGCTGCTTATAAAATGCATTTCCTTATTAGGTCAGGATAATACATGCATAACCATCCAGGTGAACCTTTAGGTATTTAAATTGGATTGGTAGCTAAATATTTAAGGCAACAGAGAGGAAGATGCTAAAACCTCAAATATGAAGAGATTTCGTATTTTAAAAAATAACCAATCCAAATATAACAAGTAACATGTTAATCTGGCACCAAAATGTCAGCAAGCCATGCCTCTATGGGGCAGCCATTTCATGAGTAGGACCCTACTACTGTGAAAGTCATTATGTGTTGGGATGGAGAAAAGGACCACAGAACTTAAAATCATTAGTAGCTGACAATAGAGAATATCATCCTTTAAATAGCCAGATTTCAGCTTTTCATGCTTTACCATATCCAAATAAATTTGAGATTCCCTATGTAATTGGGAACTTGTCGTACCCATAACATCTCCTATGTCTTAAACTGCACTTAAAATATATTGGTTGTATTTTCAACCAATACCTAGTAAGGCTTGCATTATCACTTCTCTAAACTGCTTCTGAAATGTTTATTTCTCTTTCCTTGTACCTTTCAAATATATGAATGCTTTTTTATTAATATATTTTAATGTCTGCTCTACACACTTTCGTATTTTTGAAAAATCTTTTCATGTGCAAAACATCTAGTTGACACAAGAATTATTCCATGATGCTTCACTAATAATATTTTTATGTCCTCTTGAATGCCAGGCACTATTCCAAATGTTAATTAATCCTTTTGCAATGTCTATTAAATGATCTGCCATAAGCTTGAGAAGTTTGTTCATGATTATTTCCGGGCAGTTCAGTTTCAAGTCAGCAGTTTCAAGTCAATTAATGTACACATTTTTCTTAAGTTAATTTCCATAGCATTCTAGATTTCATTTCTCTGTTCTTGTCAAGCATGGTTATTCATAACTTCTTTTAATTGAATGCCTATTTTTCTCTTCTATAGATAGCCTTTTCTGTGTTGCTCTTCCTACTGCATTTATTTTGTAACTGAATTCATTTGATACAACAGAGAACAATACATGGCATTTTACTTTTTTTGTTTTGTTGAACTAGTTCCATTCCAGCTGACCCATTTTTAAATCCAAAGTGCTCCTCTGCTTCCTGCTCAAATTCCATTCAGATCACATATTCCCTTTAAGTCCTTCACCCCAGAAATATTTTTATTCTCTGAGAAGTTACATCAAAAGCTCCAATTCTGACTGAGAAAATTGTGTTCAGAGCATCCAGCTAATTTATCTCTTAAAATATATTGGTACCATTGTCTAAAGTCTCTCCTACAGAGATACAAGTCTGATTTTTTGTGTTAAATCAAAGACATGAGAAAATAACATGAAAAGCATCCTGCTGAATCAGAGTATAAGCCCATCCAGTCTAGCATTCTAGGTCACAGATGCATTTCAGACGTTCAGAAACCTTGATTTAACAGCAGTAATCCTTCCCCTCTTGCTTCTAGCAACAAGTATTTAAGGCACAGTGCCATGATTCAAGAGGTAGTAAACAGTCATCAAAATTAGTAGCCATTGATACTCTATAATTCTCCATAAATATCTCTGGTCTCTTTTTAAAAGCATCCAAATGAACTTACATTACTATAACTGCTGGCACAGTGAATTCCCCAATTCTTGTGTTTATGAGAAAAAGTAAGATTTGCTTTTGTTAATCCTGAATGTCCCGCATTACATTTCGATTCTAAACTTCTGAGTGAGGAAGAAAAACTTGTATTTATATTATCATAGTGATGCCATGCATGATTTTATATAACTCTATCCTTATTCCATTACCTCTCACATTGCCACCTAAAAAGACCCGGTTGCCACAACCTTTCATCAAAAGAAATTGCTCCAGTCCTTTAATTATTTTGATTGCCTACAATTTATAAGGTTTGTGACCAGAACTATATACGCTGCTCCCAAGGTATGAATTAGTGCAAGGAGGTTATTATATTTGCAGTTCTGTTTTCAGTTCCCTTCCTAATAATGCAAAGTATGGAATTTGCCTTTCTTTAGAGCAATTGTATCCTGTGTTAACATTTTATCAGGTTTACTGTAATTCCCAGGATCCATCAGCACCAACTCAGATCAAATTAATGTCTAAGAGAAAATTCTGAATCTGTTGATGTGATCATCATCATCATTGAATAATAAGTATGAAAAACAAGTAAAAAAGAATCACATCTTAGCCCGGTATTCTTGGGTTATTCAAGTTCTAGCCAAGGACGTAGAAATCTGTCCTAGTTATTATTTGTGCTAAGGTGCATTTGTTTATCCAGAACTACATTAGCCATTTTGAAGCCAATTTATTTAATGTGGTGAAGTTCTTTCACAATCTTATTTTTATTTTGCCATCTTAAACAAACAAGGCTAGTTTATTCCATAGTATTCACTTTATATATATATACAAATAGAAAATTTCCATTCCTAACAGGTACAGGATGCCACAGTGGGTGATTCCAAACAGACAATTTAAAAAGAGAGCTATCTATTTATTTCTACTTTCTGTATTTTAATCATTTTCTAAACCATGAGACCACCTGTGCTCTTATCCAATGCCTGGGTTTTGTCCAAGAGCCTTTGGTGACAGAATTATCAAAGGCTCTGTTATTTGAAAATCTAAGCATATGCTATCTGTTAGATTTGCAGACTTGTTGACACCATCAGAAAAATGTAGCTTAGGGAGACTAGGTTTAGCTTTACAGAAGCCATGCTGGTTTCTTTTCAGCAAAGTTAAACCTTTCTTCTTGCTTTTTTTTTTCTTCAAAATTATTTCCATTCCATGAGATTTCTACAAGACTATGTATCTATGCTCAGGGACTCCAAATCTTCCATTCGAGCTTGGAGAATCCTAGCATTGGCATATAAGGACCTTTTGGATTTCCTGTGGCACATTCCTTCTTAAATTTGACTTTGACTGCACTGATTCCTCTAAACATTTTCCACAAAAAGTCATCCTCTTCTTCTGGGAATAATTTTTTTTCCAGAATCAGCTCTTTCCATCCTGCCAGCTTTCTCCTGGGATCAATTTAAAAACTGTTCTTCCCCTTTTTCATTTTATGTGTCCACCTTGCTCGTACACTCCTGGTTTAAGTGCAGCATGTCCATTTTCTACAGACCTGCCTTGTCCTTGAAGTATTTCAATAATTCATAAATCTAAAACCTTTCTATTGCCTCATCAATGCACTGAGACTATTCAGCTCTGCCTTATTCAGCTCTGTCTGTGGGAAAGATATGATTACTGAGAAATCCATTGTGGCATCCTGGTTTAAACCAACTGCTTAACTACCTAAATGGAACATCCAGTGTTCATCCTGATTATTCATTCCTCCAAGAAATATCTAACTGAACAGTGTGTAATGTCTACTATTTTCATCCTATCCATCTATGTGTTCCTCTAATAGCCCAAACTCCACTAATAGTAACCATCGCAAACCAAAAGTACATTCTTGGTGTAACAAGATACCTGTTCATTCTTCAAGGACTGGATTCTAAGATCCTTTTCTTTGGAATGACATCCTCCTACCTGTGAATTTATTCTCAAGACATTATAACTGAAGCCGGAAGCTGCTATTTCAATCCACTCAGTACAATACATAAGCATGCTGGAAATATGACCGCATACTTGTAATTATTGGTTAAGGGTTATTTTGATGGGTAGTCAAGTAACTTAAAGTATCAAGACAAGAGAGATTCAAATAATCTGCCCTCCTCACTGCTGCAAATGGGCAGAGATGCTTAACCTAGAAGTCTGCTGGACTGTGGTTTATAAAAAATTATTGATGCTTTGTCCCTGGATTCTTTTTGTTTAAGTATCATTGAAGCTACTGACTGCTGATGTTAAATGTAAATAGGGAATTCTAAAATCTCCAAAAAATAGCACTTGATATTTCAAAAGTGATTCTATATTACAAAATTCTTTTCAATAAAAGTATGTGATCCAGCAAAACTGAATCCATTGCTGCACACAATGGCATTTAATAGATGACGTCTAATTGAAATACTTAAATCTTACACGTAAAATGTCTGTGTTTGAGAAAGAAAGAATTTGAGCCAATTTATATCATTCATTTTACATATTCATTGTATCTTCACAGCAATCCTGAAAGGTGAGTTGGACTGAAACAAGAAATGTCACACAATAGAGGAAAATATTTGTAGCTCAGGGTTGAAATGAAGGTTGCTTGGTGCTCTCTGAACTTGGTTGCAGACATTTTATTATCCAAACTAGGTAACATTATCAATGCTAGCAATCACTACTAGCACTAGTAGTCACTTCTAACACTATAGATTAGGTAATGAAACATCTGCAAGAAAATAACCAAGCTCAGAGAGCACCAAGGACCCCTCAAGAAATGTCGTGCAATGAATGTTTAAGATTAAGCCAAGATTCTCTCTGTTTTAATCTTTGAGTTTAATAGCATATGCCTTTTTTTTTTTAGACAGCAAAGGTTTTGCACGAGAAACGTATAGACCTGAAGAAATAGCAGCTAAAAACGAACTTTCCTTTTCAGGAAATTAGAGCTTGTGGTGTCAAGTGTAAGCAAGTATTTAAGAAGGTACAGTGATAAGCCTAACCACAGGGATCAAGAAGCTTAGACAGCATGAATGAGCCTACTGCCAACTCTACAGATGCTCTGGTGTACAAATATTCTTCAGTAACACCTAGAAAAGAAGCCATGTCCCACATCAACTTGCATCTAATTTTCTCAACTGAAATATAATATATAAAATCACATTAAAGTTGATGAAACTTACTGCATGTAAACATATATGTTCTGTTGATTATAACATTTGATATGATGGATACTAAATTTAAATACATACTAGAACTGTCCACAGGGAATTCAACTATGAAACCAATTCAGATTTGATTTAGTTTGAATTCATGGGTGTACAGCCAAACATTAAACAATCCACTTTTCTGGAATAGTTAAATACTTTGCCACAATTTTATATTTGCTGCACAGGCAGTTTTTGTTTAGTGACTGTAGATGAGATTGGCAACTCAGTCCTTAAGTGAGGCACTTGCTAAGTAGAAAATCATGCAACCACAACTGGCTTACAGTAACATGAGAGTGAGAGATACAGACAGAGACATTGTGAAGGTTGTAAATATGGTTGTAAATATGTCCGAAAAAGTCACTAAGTGACAACTACCTGTAGGGAAGTATAGCTCCATGGACACTGAGAATAATGTCAACATATTGTATACAACAATAACAATTTTTTTTTTTAAAAAAAGCCCTTTTTTAATTCCCCAGTCTCTCTAAAGCAGATTGATATACATTGCTTAATCATCTTCACACTTGCCAATTTGGGATTGTACAAAAATAGTCTTGAGTTAGATAATACATATAGTCCTCGACTTAAGCCCATAAATGAGTCCAAATTTTCTGTTCTTAAATGAGACATTTGTTAAATAAGTTTTGCCCCATTTTACAACCTTTCTTGCCATAGTTGTTAAGTGAATCACTGCAGTTGTTAAGTTAGTAACCAGGTTGTTAAGTGAAGCTGGCTTCCCCATTGAGTTTGCTTGTCAGAAGGTCACAAAAGGTGATCAGATGACCATGGAACACAACAACAGTCATAAGTATGAACCGGTTGCCAAGCATCTAAATTTTGATCACATGATCATGGGGATGGTGCAAAGATAATAAGTGAAAATGGTCATAAGTCACATTTTTCAGTGCCATTGTAACTTTGAATGGTCACTAAACGAACTGTTGTAAGTCAAGGACTACCTGTACTCTTATAACTTTGACCTGCCCAATAAGGGCATGCAAAAAGTCTGCTTGGCTGTGAATCCTAGAATAACATCCATCTCTATGTGGCACAAATATGCCTTTGTTCTAAGTACTTATGTGTATTTGTCTGGTTGTTTAAAAATAAATCTGAGTGTTTGTAATGGACTAACACTATCAGGCTATTGTTCTTTTTGTGTTAAAAAAATCCAAGTCATAGCATACAGATGGCATGATGTCATATAATTGATTTTACAATCAATTTTCTGAACACTTTTAATCATGCTTGTAAGATGCATCACTGATTAAAATAGTTCAAGCTATTGTTAAGTTCTGATCAAGATGCAAAAATGTGAAGCTTTGGAAACTGGAATTAATGGAAATGACACATTCATGCCACTCCGCTAGTGGTACTAAAATGCCTCATCCCTCTTCTCCATTTTTCCACTCTAAATGTTGCATTCCCTCTGTCTTAAAACAGGCATTCCCAATACACCTGAGGCGCTTGATTGAAAGGCAGCAAGGAAGCATACAAATCTGTTTAATAAAGTGTAAATATCCTCTGCAATTTCACTGGTCAAATTTCATTCTCTCACAAAAGATAAATGAAAAATAAACCATGGGAGATTATCCCATATAACAAGAAGGCTGGCCCAAAATCTTTAAGTTGAGAATTTGGGCCAATCTTGTTATATAGGAGAAATTCTCATGGTTTATTTTTTGTTTTCACAGTGATTTGTGAGTGCTTCATCTATTCTATTGCTATCTTTATACTATTACAATGATAATCACAATATTGCCCTTCAATTACTATTACTATGAATGTTTATACCATTACATATTATATCTATTACAATTACCTATATACTTAGTTTTATACTTATTACTATTATGCATCAACATTTCTTTCTTAAACCTGTTCTGTCTTAAGTCTCGTCTCTGATATTTCTTCTTTTTTTGTTAACTTCCAGCATGTAGAGCTCTTTTTTCTGTTGTGCTTTGTCTTACTGGGCTGCTATACTGCTTTTCATATCTTTTGGTCCATTCGCTTCTTCTGAAGGGGAAAAACACATACTGTACTTTTCTTTGGCTATTTCAAGGGTGTCCAACATTGGCAACTTGAAGATCTGTGGACTTCAATTCCCAGATGCTAGTTGGGGAATTCAAGAAGTTGAAATCCACAAGCCCTAAAGTTGCCAAGGTTGGATACCCCTAGGCTAGTGTAGGGATAGTTTGCTGGTGGCTTTATAGCTCGGAAACACACATCACCTTCCACGCTAGTATGAAGGCTGCAGCTTTATTGGCACCTCTGCTGTGCTCAGCTGGAGAGAAGGCTTCAATGGCAGAGAAAGAAAGTAGCACAGGTGCCTTCAATTTTGCTAAACAGTTTGCTCTTTTGCAATCATATTTCATTGAAAAGTAAATGTATGTTAATCTTATGCTAATTAATTGACACTGTGTTAATGTACTGGATACAGTTGGTAATTTAGCACTAATTAGAAGCCTTTAGCTAAAACATCAGCAGGAGTGAAGTTCACTTGGACCATGAAGACCCAAGCTGATTGATATTTACTTTGCAGTAGTTCCAAAGAGATTATTCCTAAGGAACAGCTGAAGATAACTGCAGTATTATCACTGACCCCAACAGAATTTTGGCTATAGATCATGGCTAACATTGAAACTGTCCCTTGATACTAACAGAAATGGAATACCTAAGTATTCACTAACATTTTTCTTTAAGGATTCTGTTTACAAGAGTTATTTGTTTTTTTAAAAGCTATTTTTGAGATAACCCAAGCAAGAACTCAGTCACCCATGAGAACACTGGCTATTTGCACTGAAATGTTTTTATTCTAATTCTGACTGCTGTTTGCTTTTTTTTGGATGACCAATATCATCTCAGCCTCTAAAAGAAACAATACAAGATGCCTCAATAAGCAGCCAGAATAGATTTAAGTTTTATTAACATTTATTAAATTTAATTATGAGCCTTATACTTGAAAAAAGAAACACAAAGAAAAGGCAGGGAAAGAATAACAGGTTGTATTAGGAAAAGAGAAAAAAATAAGCAGAAGGAAGACTGGGAATATGAAAGAAATATAACAGTGAAAACTGAAAATACCAAACTCCCAGAAGTAGAAACATTAGGAACATAGGAGATAGTTTACTGATAACTGATTAAGTCCAAACATATCCTTCCTGTTATTTAGGAAAACCCATATAACTCCTAATTCTGCAACCCAACCAACATAGTTACACTAGGTTGTATTCTCTTGCATTGTTTTTAGCAGATGCAACCTCTCGTCAAACTAACTACTAACTGGTAGTGGACAACCCTACTTTGTCCTAACAAGCATGTGACTGCTGACTAAAGTAATGATTACATGCTGGTTTTCATATTTATCTGACACTCATCAAATTTACCAAATGTTAGTTTACATGGTACTCTATAAAATTCCTTCTGTGTTCTTATATTTGATCAGAAACAAATGAGAGAAACTAATCTACATATTGTATCTTACTATGTATTCCATAATTTATTTCTCAACATGTAGTGATAGTGTCATGGTTCCAAAGATGAAGCCATTTAAAAGAACTTCAAGGCAAAGATTTCTTCCTTAAAGAACATTTTATTCAGGAAACAAAGTATCGGCACTTACATAGTTGAACCCAAGACTAAAGTTTCCTCCCCTCTGATACAATGTAACAAGTTGCAGTTCCCACCCAAGAAAGACTGTCATAAATCACATTCACCAATTAATCTAAACGCTGGCTCTCCTTCCTACTTTTCAGCCCGGCCAAAACTTTATCTAAAATTGACCTTGAAGTTAACCCAACTGCAATTGTTTAAGCTAACTGAAAAAGCTCAAGCATTTCCCCTTCCCCCTTCTACATCTGAGAATCCCAAACAACAGAAAAGCACAAAGAAAGCAAAAGGTAAAATGGCTGCAATTTCTTAATTGTCACAACGTTGACATCTAGATTACAGCCTTTATTTGAATCAAGTAATCAACAGCTTCATTTTATATATTCAGTAATATGAAGCTGTTCATCTGACTCATTTAAGAATATTCATCAGTAATGACCCTTAGCTTCATTTGGATTTATCTATTGTGTTGGATTTAACAATAGCATTTCTTCTTAGTCTCAAGACGCTTATGCAGAGCCAGTGTGGTGTAGTGGTGAAAGCATCAGGCGGTAAATTATCAATCCTATGTTTTACTTTAAAATTGTTCTGCGAAACGGTCTTAAGTAATTAAATTAACAAGTAGTCAAGTAAAACAAATTGTTGAGAATTGTGTTACCACTATAATTAGATCCAAATATTTTTCCCTTGGGGACATTTAACACAGGGCAAGATTAGCATTACACTAGAGTAAATAAAGGGGGGGAAATTATTTAAAAGAGAAGCACTTAAGCCTTGATGAAAAAAAGTAAAAAAAGGTTATAGATAAACTTAGGTTTTTAATATATGAACTGCTTTAGGTGTGAGAAGTTTTATGTTTGATAAGTTGCTTTAAATATATGACTTTAAATATATGACATTTAAAAAAGAAAAATATAATATTTGAGCATAAACTGATTAGACAGTTTTTAATGTTATAAAAAAAAAGTTCTGCAGCAATTACCAAGAATTGGCTACATGTTCCACGTGTTCCCTTTATAAAATTTATTTTTATCCAGAAGAAATGATATGTGAGCAATAGATAAAGATACAAAGAACGTTTCTCAATCTAAACTTTCAACCTGTTAAATGAGGGGAGAAAAAGCAACAATTCAGCCTTTGGACTGTCATGGAAGCTGAAAGAAACAAAAAGTTATTAGCCATTAGTTAATTGTTCTTAAACAATTTTCTTAAAGATTTTTCTGTTTTAATTAGCTACTATATTTAAATTAAGCAAAATTTAGTACAAGTAATCTTTGACTTACAACAGTTCATTTAGTGATTGTTCAAAGTTACAACAGCACTGAAAAAGTGACTTATGACCATTTTTCACACTATGACCATTGCAGCATTCCTATGGTCACATGATCAAAATTCAGATACTTGGCAACTGACTCATACATATGACAGTTCAGTGTCCCGGGATCACCTGGTCCTTTTTTGCAAACTTCTGACAAGCAAAGTCGAGAGGGAAGCCAGATTCATTCAACAGCCATGTTATTAACTTAACCACAATGATTCACTTAACAATTGTGACAAGAAAGGTCATAAAATGGAGCAAAACTCACTTAACAAATGTCTCACTTAGCAACAGAAATTTTGGACTCTGTTGTGGTTGTAAGATGAGGACTACCTGTATAGAAATACCTCACTTATGAACAATTTAGAATTACTGGGTGTTATTAAGACTTAGGTAAGCTCAGCTGATCTAAGCATCAACCATGAGTTTAAACTTTAGACCAGATTTTCCCATCAGCTACTCAAGTGAATTTAGCTAAAATTCTCACTTTCTTTAGCAAGTATGGACTTGCTTTATTGGAGATTATGGTAGCTATACCATATCCCATCTAGAATGCACAAAGGGAAGAAGTATGTAAAATACCAATATGTTGAGCTTTATTACAGAATGATATCTGACAGGAGAAAAAAGATATTATGGAAAGAGTATATAACGCCAGGAAATATAAATTAGGTACTGACAAGTAAAGTTGGACAAGATAATGATTGTGATGGAAAACAAGGTTTTTTGGCCAAAAAAAAGAGCAGAAACTTTAATACATATTTATTCAATTGAATATAATCTGTTGTCCATACAGCCTGATCACAGGGGACCATTTAAATTTCATTTGAGAGTGCTTGCTAATGTGACTGTTATTATTATGTTTTTTAAAAAAACTGTCATAATCAAAGGAAAATTCTTTTGCACAGAAACTTTGCAATAACACTTTTTTTTTTTAACACTCTGACCTTGTTAGTAGAAATTTTTACATTGATATACCATACTTGTTCTATTGTGTCAGTATCCAACGGTAGAATGTTTGGCATTGAAAGCTATCAAGTCACCTCCTTGACTTGGATTTTTCTGTTCATAAAATAAAAGTATTTGCCATGCCTCAAGTCAGACCATTGGACCATCTTAACAGTGTATAGAAATGCCGGTAATTGAAGCTGGCACTTTGCATTAAAAGTAAATGTTCTGTCAGTGAACTGCAGCCCTATCCAAGGCTTTGAAGGTATATGCAGTATCTTTTAGTCCTATCAGTTTTTTACTAGAATGTCTATAACATACAGTCATTTTAGTAAGACAGGAAGAATGGGCTAAGCTGCACAAAGTTCATGAGTAGAGTTAAGAAAAACAGAGAGGACTTAATCTAAAACTCCAAACTGGGAAAGAGATCAAATAGTGTACCTGGTGATCTATATATAATTCAAAATATAGGATGGTCAAGTAAGAATAGAAAGGCATTGTTCCATTATATAGATAGTCCTTGACTTACAACAGTTCTTTAGTGACTGTTCAAAGTTACAATGGCACTGAAGAAAAGTGACTTATGACTGTTTTTCACACTTACAACTGTTGCAGGATCCCCATGGTCCCATGATGAAAATTCAGATGCTTGGCCAGTGATTCATATTTATGATGGTCCAGGGTCATGTGCTCAACTTTTGCAACAAGCAAAAGTCAATGGAGAATCCAGATTCACTTAACAATTGTGTTACTAACTTAACAACTGCAATGATTCACTTAACAAGAAAGTGCAGCAAGAAAAGTCATAAAATGGGGCAAACTCACTTAACAAATGTTTCACTTAGCAACATAAATTTTGGGCTCAATTGTGGTCATAACTCAAGGACTACCTATATAAATAAATATAACTACCTACTAAGAAGTAGTGTTATGGTATAGGACTTTAATTTGGTATCTGCTAAGGGCATTTCCAGACTGATTTGTGTGATTAGTTTCATGTGTTTCTTAGAGAAACTCTAAATGAACATTGAGACCATTATCATATTAAGCTACCCACTGAGTAGGGGTACTTGATGTCTGAACTGGCAAAGCAGGATACAAGCAACTGGACAAGAAAACAAATGGGCCAAAAAGAAAGATATAGTAACTGTTCAATGTTCTTGGCAGCTGTGACAAAAATTATAGTGAAAAACTACAAAAAATGTACTTAGGCTAACATGTATATAAAATTATTGTTTCTAGCGTCAGCAAGACAATTTTTTAAATTGTATTACTTTTCCAACATATCTTTATTTTCAAAAGCATAAGCTATCTTTGATAACAACATACCTTTTAAATTTCACCATAGAAATGATAAGTCGTGTAATTTACAAAATATGGTGATCCTAGATTTGAAGGGCTGGATAGAAACAAGAAATAATGTAAATCTAGGCTGCCAAAGCCTGCCAGAAAGAGTACATGAAGACAAAAAGGTCCTCCTTTTGCTGGATGTCTAGTATAACTCTATCTTTAAATAAGAAAGCCTGAGATGGCACCATTCCTGAGAATGTGTGTGTGTCCTCTGAACTGAACTTGTTTGCTCTCTCTCAAAGTCTCTCCTACAAATCAGAAGAAAATACAAAGAAAAGTTTCCTCTCTCTCTCTCTCTCTCTCTCTCTCTCTCTCTCTCTCTCTCTCTCTCTCTCTCTCTCTCTCTCTCTCTCTCTCTCATACACACACACACACACACCTACACAAACTGGGACTCTACTCATAATGGCATTTATTTATTCATTAATCATATTTATGTGGCTGCTCATTTCACAAAAATTGATTCTGGGTGGCATACAATAATCAATTAAAGCAACAAATATATAAAACAATGATTGTACAATATGATTGTAATAAGTCTTTATTAAAAATGAAAAACCCTATAAAATATAAAGTATATAAACCATATGGAAAGAGTAAAAAATCAGCCACATAGAGCCATCTGAGAACATTTTTCATTTCCTGGAAAGCCCAGGCTCAGATGGGCCTGGTCATAACCAGGTCTTGAGGGACTTCCAGAATGATAACTGGGATGGAGTTAACCTAACTTTAGGGATGGGAGAGATGGAGTGGATATCATAGCAGAAATGGCCTACCTCCTGAGACCCACCAAATATAGGTCTTGGTAGATTGTACCCACAACATGCTTTCTTTGTCAAATGGAGCAGGCTGGGGAGAGGTGGTAGTCTCTCAGATGACCCAGTTCCCAGAATCAAAGTAGCAGCCAATGCAGTTCACAGAGCAGGGGAGTAATATGTGCTCTTCTGAGAGAAGACATAACAGTCTGTGCCGTTGCATTTTGCATGAGTTGAAGCTTCTGGATACTTTTCAAGGGAAGCCCCCTTATAAAGGTAGAGGACATTACAGTAATCCAACTGGAGGTGACTAGGGCATGAGTGACTATGAGCAGAGCCTGCCAATCCAGGAAAGGGTGCAACTGATGGCACAACATTAAGCTGTGCATCCCAGCCATGATTGCCACCTGCTCCTCGAGGGGGATCCCCCTGTGACACATTGGATCTATGGGCAGTGCTACCCCTCCAGCACCAAAAATGGCATTGTCCTGGAACCAGTAGACCCAAAACCCAGAGCCACTCAATCTTGCCAGAGTTATCTGAAGCCTTTTGTCTCCCATCCAGACGCTCACTTCCAGGCATGCGATAACGTGGCAGAATCAGGAGATTCCAAGTATTGCCATGGGCACTGTGAAGAGACATAAGCTTCAGCAGGTGTGAAGACAATCCTTGAAGATAGTCCTCAGAGTACAGGAGTTAATGAAAGTATAAGGGGATGGATCTCAGATTTGCAATTGATTATAATATTGATCCATAAGAACACAAGAACACATGCTCTCTTTAACAGTGATTTAGGCACCACTGCATTGCAAAAACAATATCCTCTTTCATGTCTGCAAATCAGCTGGATCCCACATTTAGCAATCTTTCCAGGCATTCAGAAAATGTAATAACAATTGAACAATGAGGAAATAAAAAGAATAGGTGATAGTAACTATATTTGATATTAAGGGAAACTGCTGAGAAACCACTGACTTTTCAGATCGCAATAGTAAAACAAAATCTTGAAATCTCTTTGGGAAATTATCGTTAAACAGACAAAGAAACATCTAATATAGAAGAGTGTTTTGAAGCCTTGATCTGTATTCATTTCTAAGAGGAAGAGAGAGATTTAAGAGAAAAACAATATTGCTGATGTTCTTAAGATTCAAAAGAAGAAGAAACATTTCATAGAGAAGTGTCAGGTCCATTCATGCTGTCAGCCAGATAGACAGATTGCACCTTGAGGCAATACAACATGTCCCTTTAAAGCGTAATTCTCCAATGATTAACAATCATCTATTCTTACCCCTTTCCTACTCCCAAAGCTGTCATTTCTATATTAGCATCACAGGCAGTCTGGAGAAACTGCTTAATGTTTAGCTTTTGTAAATGTTCACACTTTTTTCTTTCTTTTTTAAAGCTGATTTGATTGAAGAAAAAACCTGTTTTGTCTGTAAAATCAAAACAGACTGATGTATCTTATTTTCAAAGAGCTTTTGACATATAGGCTTGAAAAGAATGCTAATGTTGCCTGTGATGGGAATGAATAAAAGTGATTGAATTTTCATTTACTACCTATGACTACAAAACAAGAGCCTTAAATAGATAGAAGACCAGCAGGGATTGGAGGGGGATACAGTTAATTTTCTATCTTCTTCCTATCATAATCTCCTGCCTTTCTTAAATTAGAGGGGTATGACAAAGCACTTGCAAGTCATCCAAATGTGTTTAAGAATGTATTTGCTTGTGGTTACTCATTTTGGCTCTTGTATAGATGTCAGTTGGAGATGGACAGAATCTCTGTCAATTTGGAATTTTTTTGAGCTTGGAGACTTCAAGCAAATGGACATGTCACTGTGAGCTAGATTCCTCTCCCTCCCCCTCCAGGGTTTATAAAGCTGTATTGTGTAGCGTGTTAATGCTTCTTTGAGGGATGGTGCTATGCCATCAGTTACAGTTTCGCTAAAGCAGCTTCATTTTACTATTTCCTGAACTATGGATGACAGCAAGACACCTGACATAAGTAATAGTTTTAAAGTAACTAGTAGTAAAGGAGTAGATTAATGAAAGAAATATCTTTATCACTGTTCTGGGTCTAGAAGAATAGGATCTCCAGCTGGATACATGCTAAGGTTGTGCATTGATGCATGAAACCAGGAAGCAATTCAAGAAAGATCAGAGACCAAAATAAAATGAGTTATTAACTGCCATGGAGGTAAGTCAATTTAACTCTGCAATTTAACAAGTCAGCAAAAGACTGAGGGGATGTGGAAGGAATGTGAGATGAGCACTGCTGGCAAAGAATTAAAAAAAAAACCTCTGCAGGAGCTGTCCATTGTCCAGGTCCTTCATCCATGCTACTAGTATATAGCTGTCATTCCCAACAACCCAGGTTGAGTTCAGCCATCTCAACCCTGGGCAGTATGTATGTTGGTATGGGTGATATTTAATATTTGTTCGCTTTCTCTCTCTCTTTTTTTTTTTACAAAGTTTGAGATCAATACAGTTTTATTGTTGCTGAATCTTAGTATCTTCTGTTGCTCACTGCATAAGATTAAGCTATTGCTCTGGAGACTGGCAGTTATTCCTCTGTGTTAGTGAAGCACAAGGCAGTAAACTGATTTATGAGAAAGCAAGGGCCATATCCATAGAGCTACATTCTTTTATAATCTTTTAAAGAAGTGGTTGTGCACCTTCTCTTGGAGAAGATATCTTTCAATCCAGTCATATATTTCACATATATAGATATAGTAGATTTTTTATCTCACCTTTATTACTTTAACAGTGGTGCCTAAACCACTGTTAAAGAGACAATGATGACATTTGGGAACAATGTAATACTCCTTCTTCTTCCTATTTTCACAATATCCCCAACCTTCTTTTGTGGGAATGTTGTTGAGAAGATAATGGGGAATCAGCTACAGAGGCGCCTAGAGAAATCCAGTCAGTACTCAGAACAATCACAGAGTCAAAACAGCATTGGTCTTTCTGGCAGATAACTTTCATCTTTTTTGGGTCTCTTTCCTGGATGCTTTTTATCAAGTGGGATCCACTCTATGACTGCCTTGGTCAACCTGCCATCAGTTTTTCTTGCTATATGACTAGCCCATTTCCATTTCAATTCTTTTACTCTCTTGATGACATTGTATACTTTCATTTGGTTGGGAATATGTGGAAGAGGCCTTATCCTGCAATGGATAGACAATGGCTAAAATGATGATGATGATGATGAACCTTCATCAGGACTTTGATGAAGTAACTATGTCCCTCTTAGTCTTGTTAGAACTCTCAGTGCCATCCTAAGCTGAAACATGGAAACTGGTGCTGGGAATATTTTAAAGAATATATGGCTTGAGATTAGATCCTGTCAAGACAAAGTTGCTGTTAATTGGGACTATCTGGTACACTAGTCTCAGTAATTACTCTTAATGGGGTTGCATTCTTGCTGAATAGTTGGTCCATGACTTTGGAGTCTACTTGAACTCTCAGCTTCTGTTCATCAGCAGGTAGAAATTGTAATTAGGGGAGCCTCTGACCATTTTAATTTAGTGCCCCAGTTGTGGCCCTACCAGGACTGGGAGCATTAAAGATAGTTACTCACATGCTGATCAATATCTGGTTGGACTTCTGCATTGTATTATATTCAGATCTACTTTTGGAGAAATTTGGAAACTGCCACTGGTACAAATGTAGTAATCAGACTGCTAGCAGAACAAACTTACTATTGCAGAGTAACATCTATTTTGATATCACTGCTTTGATAGCCACTAAGTTTCCACAATCAATTCAAAATGCCAGTTATTAGCTGTCAAGTTCTATATGGTGTATATTAAAAATATATTGTTAAGTATATCAAGAATTGCCTCCTTATGATCTGAGGACTTGGGGCAAGTCAACAGATGCCCTAGCCACATGAGCTACAAGGGGTGCTGATTATATGCTAATTCTTCTTGATAATAGTCCTTAGGTTATGGAATATACCACACCCAGAGATATATTTGGCCCCAACCATCTTCATGTTCAATCACAATGGCCCTGTGGCTTTTAGTATGATTGAGGGCAACTATATAACTATTTGATATATTATTTTATGGAGTAAGAGATTGTTTTTTGTTCTTTTGCTGTCCTTGCCCCTGGTGTGCATTGCCCAGAGTCTTGTTATTGGACTGGTATATAAATATTGTTAAATAGTTACTGATTGCATGAACCAAAAACTGTTGTTGCACATCAGTTATGAGAAAAGATACCTAAATTCTTGACATTTTTGGGGAGGAAGGGAGAGAGAAGGAATAAATACTATGAATATGCTGACCTGATTAGGGAAAGTCAACTGATGTCCCGATGAAGAAGATAGAATTTAGGACTGAAGTTTTTGGGCTTTCCAGACTGTTGAATGCTGCCTTCAAATATCCCAGATGCTATGGCTACTGATAAAAGATGCTGAAAATTGTAGTGAAAAATATATGGAAGACTCATGTTCTCCTTATTCTAGAAACTAAAGATTATGTTCTAGTTTGCAACTGGGAGAAGGGCAGCAAAGTTACTAGAAGATTTGTAACATAATTAGCTACAGTATATTCAAGATTCAGTTGAAAACACAAAACAAAAATAAAACTTAAAGTCTTCTATACTTAGTAATCTATACTATACTTTCACAAAGAGCCTTGTGCAATCAGTGAATTATCCTCCACTTCCATCAGTAGCTGCCTCTTAGCAGTCTTTAATAAGGCGTCTGAGCCTAAATTGGTATTTTCAAGCAATTCCCTATGTCAGCCCCAACTCAACCCCCAAAAGCTCCAAAGGCTACTCAAATGAAGCCAACGCTACTCCTCGAGGCAAAGGCAAGTCCAGTCCAAAAAGCAAAAGAAAGTTCCCAAGGCAAAGGCAAATCCACAAGCAAAGGTAAGGCAAAGGCAACAGCTGAAGAGGCACAATCTGAAATTCAAGGCAAGAACACATACAGTAGTAAGGAAACAAGCACATTGTTCCCAGCATCATCTTCATCTGCCTGCTATGCTAAATAGCCAGCTTCTGGTACAGCCCATCAAGTGGGATGAGACTGCCTCTTTATGAGTAATCTGGCTGATCTTCATTTTATTTCTCCAGCACTGAGTTTGTGAAATAGGTTGAATTGAGAGAATAACTGGCCTAAAGCCACTCAATGATTTTCCATTTCTTGGATCTTCGCAGTAGTAATCCAACAACTTAATCACTAGTGTTCAATCATTATAGAACTGAATACCTTGAACACATATGACTTTTCTATTTTCCTGCTTACTTACTGTACAGTTGTAGACCAGTTAAAAATAACAATAATACAAAGCAGTTACCAACAGATGAAAAGAACAGAGAAAAATTCAAATGTGTATTCAAAAATCAAGACTAAACTGTGTAGGTGTCAACAAGGCATTCTTGCTAGACCAACATCCCTTAATTTTAACAGTACAGAATATTGTGACTTTCTTAGAGATTGAAATAAGAAAGCTGCAGAATGAACTCTCATTGATTTCTGATGAAGTCCCCTCCGTATATCTGCTGATGTGTAAGTAAATTAGCTCTAAGGACAGGTAAAGAAAATATGTATTCTGAACATATGCTCTTGAAAACAGGTATGGTTGAATCCCCACCATCACTTCAGAGTATCAAATCTTCCTGATATGAGCTCCATTCTGTGTGGGGCAGAGGATGTTGTAAAGATATTTGAAGTGTAGACAAAAACAAAATAGTGATGACTTAAAGATGTGGCTCTATTATTGTGTACATCTGAATCAAATACTCTCTTTTTTGTTCACAATGGCAGAAGGCAAATTAATAGTTGGCAATAAGAAAGAATCAAGATACTTGATTCTTTGAGATCTATTTATCAGTTAGAATCAACTAGGCTAAGGACTCATTCTTCAGTTTCCTAGTGATAAAACTAATGCCAAAAATGAAATTTATTGCCAGTGTTTGTGAATCAGAATCAGATTCAGGAGGGCGGGGATAATATCAATAAAGCACTGACAAAGGTAACCTGAGCAAAAGACATCTGTAGGATGACACACACAACAAATAAAGGGAGATCCCCCATGCAAGTTGCTTTTAGCTCATAGAGGAAACACTGAATATAATTGTAACAAATAATACAAATGTAATATTTGGTTATGGGCTTTTAAGTTATACTATAAATATAGTAAGATGAAGAGGGTATTTCATGTCAGTGTCTAAAAATACTTGTCACTTGATAATAGCGGATAAAAAGTAACTAAGTTAAGATTAAAACATTTCTGCATGTTATCCATTTCATTTTCTGGTTTCCTGGTATGCAGCGTAGTTGGAATGGGTAATAAAATATGAAGTTAATTGTAGCAATGGATGAAATTGCCTAATAAATATCAAATCATGTCTTTACATCACTCTGTGTGTAACTGACTGCTATACTTAATAGCATGAACCAGGTGAGTTGATCAATACAAGCACATTCAATCATTGCAAAAAAAAATTTTTAATGATATTTAATTGAACTGCCACGTAGTTATTTAACCTTTATTCTCTGGGCAATTAAAACCTACAACGGATTTAAGCACTTTTTAATCTAATTACAAACATCAAAGGATACAAAATTGCTCACAACAATCCTTTGCTATCTTCCACAGTCTTCGCCCTTTGACATTATAAACACTGATTGCAGTAGTTGTGATAATATTCAAGATTAAGCTTCACTTGTAGGTTTGACCTTCACACCAATGAAGTGCAAGATTCATTTTAATCTCTTAGACAGTGTATTCAGAAAAATAATTTATTTGCAAAAAGAGAAGTACTGCATTCAGGTTTTGCTTGAAAATAACTTCTAAAATCTTTAATATATTCTATTTTACATGCAAGCAAATTCATGGAGAAGAGTGATTAATTTCAGACTTAACAGATTTTTATATATCCAGATTTTTATGTATATAAGGATCCTGGGCAAATTACATATTTTCCAATTCCATACACAAAGTATATCCACAATTCAAAATGGTATTTATTATCATGGGACAATAAACCTTTGAAGAATAAAACCTGTGCTGTATTGAGATTCAAAATACAAATAAAATGTTTGTATTAGCCACCTCCAACTGGATATTCTCTAGGCATATCAGATCTTAACTCCATATTCTCTAGTCATTAATGATGTAAGATGTATTGGTCTATAAACAGCAAAGAAGCTAATACTTTTCCTATAGCATTTAGGACAGCGGCAGATGTGGGGAAAATAAAAATGGAGAGCCAGCAAAGGGACAAGGGATGTTAAAAATATAAATCATCTGGAAAAAGAGCAGGAGAAGACAAAGTCCATACATAATGTAGTCCAAAATGTGTCTTTGCATACTGTGAACAGCCATTATTCTTTTTGCAGGTGCTGTTGTTAAGAAAATGAAAATCAGTTCCAGGGATTCTTTGCTGAATGGCAAGATCCCATCACCAAAGAACGATTCCTAATCAATAGCACTATGATTTCTGCATCAATTATCCACACACTTTTCCTCTCTTTAAATCACAGCTGTAGGTCTTGGAACAAAACTCTTCAGAACTAATTGAGTGGAAGATAAAAGAACTAGCCTATCTATGCTGTGTTGGATTACACATAATTGCATATATTTTATTGGATAGCTTGCAACATAAACTGACTCAGTGCTTACAACTGACTTACTTCATTTGACTATAACACCATCCTTCTTAATCAGTGAAACAATATTTCACATGTCTTTTTCTCGTTGCCAACATATATATTTATTTATTTCTATTTCAGAGAAGGAAGGAGGAAGAGAGAGAGAGACAATAGTGTAATGTTGAAAGGATCTGAAATAATTTTATACAAGGAGACAAATTGTGATTTTGAGGAAGTACTACCCAGTCACAAAATTGTCACTATATGGACATCATTACATTATTGGAAACACATATAAGGTTGAAGACAAATGCTTTACTTGGCCACTTTCCAACTTCCCATTTAAACATAAAATAATCTATTTTAAGTCAAATGGGCAAGAACATCAAGCAGGGGTTTGTAGATATATTGTAGATATGGATATTGTGTTGAAAACCTGAGACTAACATATTTTTGTATGATAATTGAGAACTGTAACCATATTAAATTAGTTAATTTTCCTAAATACTTATTGCAAATGCTTCTAAAATATCAGAAACAACTGTTATTGTAGCAATGCTTATGGTATTTCAATATGTCAGACTATATGTCAGGAATTTCTTAATCCCTTCCCCCAAAAAAGTTTATTCACAGAAAAGACATCATGTTATATGTAATAATTAGTGAAAATACATAATGCACAGTGAAAAAGAAGTCAATTGTTTTGATGCTGCATTCCACTTTCATTTGTTTATACACTAATACCAAACTAGAATGCACTCCAAGTATAGCCAACGCACACAGCACAGGGTGCAGAATCAGGCTCTATCCCACTGCTATATTCCCTGAAATATTTCTATATTTGTACAAATAGGTGCAAGTAATGCAAAAGCAGGATTCTTTGGGCAAGAAGCAATATTAAGTACAGCTTATAGCAGTAATGGCGAACCTTTTAGAGACTGAGTGCCCAAACTGCAACCCAAAACCCACTTATGCATCGTCGGGTGCCGGGTGGGTGTGGCCCATTGGCTGGGTGTGGCCCATTGGGTGGCTGTGGCTGCGGTGGTAACGGTAGACTGGGTGGGTCTAAATAGTTCAATCAATCAATTCCAACTTTGCAATATTTTTTTTTCCCTGCGAGAAGTTGAAATTGACTGATTGAACCTTTTTGGGGGGGCACACGGCGGCGGAGGCCTAAAGCGAAAAGGTTTTATAAAACCCAGCTGAAGGCCTAGGACTGGGGTAACGGCACGCGTGCCCACAGAGAGGGCTCTGAGTGCCGCTTCTGGCACCCGTGCCATAGGTTCGCCACCACTGGCTTATAGGTATCAATTGGGAGGAACCCTGTCACTGTGATCCCAACACCTCTTCACACTATATTTGTACATTCCCTGCGATTTGAATGAAAATATATATGATGATTCATCACCCTTTGTGTATTACTATTATAATGATTCAAACAGATATGAAGATGGCAACATATGGTATAGAGTTACATGGAAGATTATTGTTATAATAATTCCAAATCAATCCACTGAAGGCAAGAGACTCTTTACTGAAGACTATGGACTCACCCACATGCTCCAGTGGATGTGGTAGATGTTTTTTTCAGTTCCCATTCTAGGATTGAGAGTGTTGAACAAGGTGCAAGGTCACCCAATTGCCTTCCAATGCCTAAGAGAAGGCATTGGTTCCTGCTTTGATTTGAGTACTTTAATCACATCACTTCGCTGCCTCTCTAGATAATTGATTACCATTCAATATTTTAACAGAGTGTACATAATTGGCATTAAATATATCCTGAAAAATACAGATGGTACATTTTATAATGATATTTCCCCATCATTTTTTTAGTCAATAATTTTCTGAGTATTTCACAGATCCATCCTTTCAAATGTTCCTGAAACAAATGGAAAAAGATAATAATTGACATTATGGCATTCTCAATGGTCAGGCATGAGAAAGCTTAATGGCATACATATCCTTTTAACTAAATTATGCTTGTCAAAGAGGGACCAGAAGGGTGAAATAAGCCATATAACTTTCTATGGAACCTTTCCGTTCAAATTCCATCTATCACGCTTGCTGTTCAATTGTGGAATAATTTAACCTTTATCTGAGGAAGATAGAAATTGGCAGCAGCAATTAGAAAACTTTGTTGCAGAATAAGTACAATTAGAGTGATAGATTGTAGATACTAAGAATTAATCTATAGAATTTGGAAAGCACACGAAAGCTTGAAATATTTCTTTGGATTTATAAGTGGAGTCTCTAGCCTAGTCTAATATAAAAACCCATTTCTTCTACCTTAACAAATAACCCTCTATAAGAGAGTTTAACTCTCTCAGTTCCCAGGGCCATTTCTACTAAAGATCCATATGTATCTGGAGGACTTCGGTTTGGGAAGCAATGTACATAAGTTCTGTCATTGGCTGGTATTAATCATTTGAAATCACAATTTCAATATCAAAGATAGTCTTAATAAAGAAAAAGCAGAGCTCCAACCCATGTTTTATTATTAGAAGCTACTGTGGATGCTGTCAGTCAAATTACAGAATTACTATGCTATCCTTTTCACAGCATATTATGTGAGCTCTAGATAATGTATTTCCTTTGTAACCTTTCTACTTAAATTCAGTTAGCAACTGAAACCTAGAATACGTCTAAAGATTGGGTTGAATGATTGAGGGTCAGTTCTTTACCTGAAAGCTCTTTGTCAAAATTCTCAAATGCCTCTCACTAAAAGATGTTGATTGTGATGGATGTTCTAGCCATTAGTTGCTATTTTTGCTATAATCCCTAGGCATACGTTTGAAGCCAGGATTATCCCTTTTAACTTTTTTCAGATCTATTTTACAATTTTCCCACCTTTTCAGGTGTGATAGGTATCATGTAGTGAAGCAATATGACAGCATTGCAGAAACAATGGACACCGATGAAGCTATACCAATCCATTCAAAGGAAGACAACAAACAGTCTATGGCAGAGTTCCCAATGTTTCTGTCTTTGGGGACTGGGAGGGGGGAGAAGGGATAGCTCCACATAAGTGGCCAGCATGCATGCATGCATGCACACACAGTTCTATTTGCACAAGCAACATGCACGCACACACACCACTCATCAAATGGAGTGTGCGTGCACACATTTTCCAGCTGCTCGCGCAAATAGGGATGTGCTTGTGCACTCGCCTGCCATTTCCACAGCCCAGTTGCAAACAGTTCATGGCTCATTAGAGGGCCACAGCCCAGAGATTGGGGACCCCTGGTCTATGGGATGGGAAGGACAACCAATGCACACTATTTTTATATGTACATACTTCTTATTCTTGAATCTTTCTTGAATCTCTTGCTGAAATTCATCATGGTTTCTAAATTTCTTCAATATGAATTAACACTCTTATTTTCCTGGATTTATACTGAATGGTTCATTCCTGCCTATAGATTAAACGTGACTCAGAAATTCCACATTCTTAAAAAAAGCTTTCCATTTTCAAATGCTGCATTAATATTAATAGGTATAAAATAATTTGGTCAGAATTATTTTACATTAACTCAAATCAATCTATATTATGCTCATTGATCAATTTACATATTAACATCCCTTTGACAGGTTCTCTATGAATAACATTTAGAGCAATAGGTATTAATGAATGGTTAATTTCTTTTTGACTAAGCCCATTTCTTTTCTTGTTCCTTGCACTTAGAAACAGCTCAGTTGGGTTTATATATTTGCTCCATAAATTGTAATTGATGTTAATTGCTAAACTTTTACCTACAGAATTACATACAAAGCAGAATTTAGAGCACAACTTTTTATTATTTAGCTTCATCCACACAACATAACTGAACTATTCCATGTTCTGGATTTTTACAATATAATGAATAATCAACTGATCAAACAATAAATTGCTGGCTTAATAAAAACACTAAAGTCACCTCATTAATTAAGTCTAGCATGCTCAAGAATTCATTTAATTTAGGAAAGACTTGTGAATTAATATAGTTACCATCATATCTCAATAGTCCTCAGGAAAGCGTAGATTCTGGTCTCCATTTGTTTTTCTTTTCACACCAAATATTTTGGTGGTAAATACTTTATTCTTCCTTAAGACAGTTTTACTTTATGAAGGTACTTCTTATAAAATCTCATTTAGTGGAAGTGAAATCAAAATTTCCCAGAGGCTTACCTTGTGCCTCTTGCCGTTTACCGAAATGCCATGAAAGAACTTTGCCAGATTGTGTCCTGTATTTTATGGTTTGTCTCCAGAGGCATTCTGACAAGCATCTACATTCTAAGGAAAAAAGCTCTCTCTCCCTTTTCTCTCACTTCAGTATGTTTGCAAAAGCAGGCTAGAAGAAAATAACATTATATCTGGAATGCAGGTATAGCAAGAAATCACTTATTTAATGGAATCTGCAGATAACCTCCATGCTTCCTCAGTCTAAAATTGTACTTCTCAAACTTAGCAACTTTAAAATGCATGGACATTAACTTCCAGAACTCCCCAGCCAGCCAGGCTGACTAGGAAATTCTGGGAATTGATATCCACAAATTCATTGGGAAACAATGAACTAAAAAGAGACTACTGAGAGTTGTTTTACTGACAAAACAAATGTTTCCAGGATTGCCTTAAATAAAATTAATTTCATCATAGGAGAGACTAGGAAATACTTGACCATATTCTATCTTCCAATTTGCACTACTCATTTTTTTTATGAAATTGTACATTGCCAGTAACATTAGAAATTCAGATATTAAGATTATTTCAGAAATTATACTTTGGATTTCCTTGAGTTTCAGAGAGCGATACTATCACCCTTACACCAGAGCCAACATAAGGTTCACTTAAATTATTCATGCTCTGTGACTCCACTTTTACATTTACATTTGATTATAATTACATTAATTAAATACAATTAATATGCAACATATTGTGGATAGGTTTTTGAGATACTCTGGAAACTATACTCAAGGTTCCTGCAGCAAAGGACTCAGTTTGTTACTTCTGCCTTAAAACCACAATATGTCAAATTATGTGGGAAATCACAATGGCATCCCCAAATTTTTATCTATCATAGCAGGAACAATAGAGTTATCCAAACCCNTTCTCGGAGAAAAGGTGGCGGAACTCAAAACTGGCCACGCCCTCATCAAACCCTAGGACCGCCCCTTTAGAGAACAGGAATGCAAGTAAAATTTGGGAGGGGCTATTTCCGGTGTGGGAGGGGCTATTTCCGGTGCGGCCGGCCCGGAAAAAGGTGCCGGAACGCGGTTCCGCCGCGTTCCGGCTGAAAAAAAGCCCTGTCCAAACCCCTTAAAGAAAGCCAGGTTATGCTGGTTCATACTTGGGGTCCCACTACATCTGGAAATGATATAGGTAATCCTCAACTTACAACCACAACCGAGCCCAAAATCTCTGTTGCTAAGTGAAAGCTTTGTTGAGTGAGTTTTATCCTATTTTACGACTTTTCTTGCCAGAGTTGTTAAGTGAATCACTGCAGTTGGTAAATTAGTAACATGATTGTTAAGTGAATCGGGCTTCCCCATTGACTTTGCTTGTCAGTAGGTCGGAAAAGGAAATCACATGACCCCCCCAGACATTGCCACTGTCATAAATATGAGTCAGTTGCCAAGCATCTGAATTTTGATCACGTGGCCGTGGGGATGCTGCAATGGTCACAGTGTGAAAAACGGTCATAAGTCACTTTTTTCAGTGATGTTGTAACTTTGGACAGTCACTAAATGAACTGTTGTAAGTCGAGGACTGCCTGTACCATGTGGCAGAAAGCAGCATTGGACACTTACTTTAAACATCTAATCTAATATTTTAAACCATCATTATATAGTTTTTTTCCTCACTGTTCCTTAAATATTACAGGAATCCTTTCTAGACTTTAATTTTTGTCTAAATGGATAATTGAATATAAATATATTTATTACTGCTAGAAGATACAAACTAGCTTCTAGAAATAGGCTGTTCTGGACTATCAATGTCATGATGGAAAATTAGTTTTTCCTAGCTTCAGGAACCCCCACTACATGAAACTGGAAGATCACAAGCAGCTTCTTCCAGAAGAAACTCTTCAGACAGATAAACTGCAGGTGACATAGGTACCTGGAGATATCTAGGTGCCAAGTTATGTACAGCTTTATAAATTAAAACCAGCTACAAGCTTGATATAATACCTTGTGCTAAATGTCCTAGTTGTAGCTGTTTGAAGAAATCCACATTAGGAGGAAGAAGCAGGAGGACTGAACAAAATGCCATTGTGATTATCTTGTCACCTTGTATGTCACCTCCTGCTTTTTCTACATCAGAAGCATCCAAAAGTACCTAAACAGCTATGTTGTCGTAGTGC
>NW_015386239.1:278235-289444 GCF_001527695.2 Protobothrops mucrosquamatus
AACCAGCTACAAGCTTGATATAATACCTTGTGCTAAATGTCCTAGTTGTAGCTGTTTGAAGAAATCCACATTAGGAGGAAGAAGCAGGAGGACTGAACAAAATGCCATTGTGATTATCTTGTCACCTTGTATGTCACCTCCTGCTTTTTCTACATCAGAAGCATCCAAAAGTACCTAAACAGCTATGTTGTCGTAGTGCATGGAACATTAGTGTGCCTATCTCAAGCAGAGTGGGATTATTGGGAAGAAATTAGATGTTGCTTCTTTTAAACTGAACTGAATCAGCTAGATAGCACTCCTAATAAAATTCAAACAGAAGTCAAAGATCTTAGACATTTTTAAAAACAAAGAATGCAACCAAGTTAGACTTGTTAATTTGCCATTATGAAATACATATTTCAACCATATGCTTTCATAAAAAATATCCTATTGTCTTTTTTCTTAACATTTTACAAAGGTCATTGCAACATCATTTTCCTTCTCACATCTAGTTCTTCTTTGAACTTTAATAACGAACATAACGTTCTGCTTAGATTATCTCAGTGACCCTTAGACTTTATTATATTAGAAACCATAAACTACATCCGAAGAACTATAAAAAGGATAGAATTACAGTTCATTCTTTTTGGAGAACCACCATTTCATATTCCATAGCTAAACTACCTAGCAGCAATGCCTGCCGATTACAATGGGAAATGGGAAATGGTATTAAATGAAAACTTTGAAGGTTATATGATTGCTTTAGGTAAGTATAAACTTAATTCAGATGATTAAGTTCTATCTTTACAATTCACAAGGTACTTTGAACGCAATTGCTTAAGCATGTATTAAAATATAATCAGAGATAATTCAAATATTTTTAAAACAGTGCTTTACATCCCATGGAAGGCATATGAAGCCTTCAAATTATATGCATGCAAAGTAGTATAGATTAAAATAATTCAAAACCTAAAATTACAACAAAAAATTATGTACGCTGTTTAAAAGTGTTAAAACTGCCAATCAAGACAACAGTAGTAAATTATCCTTTAATCCTACAAAGCACCATGCATCATGTAACCATTTTTATGTATATCTCTGGCAAAGGCAAAAATGGCTTACAAAACTGGGCACAGCATTAAATTAGGTGACAAGGGATTTCTACTTATTTTTATGAACTGTAGAGCTTATGAGAATATATTCTATTGATTCAATAGAATAATGGATATTGGCCAAACAGGAGAGAAGATGAAGGTTGTCCCAAGGTGAGACTCCATCCCATGTTTATCTCAGGTATAACAATCGTAGGATTCTACACGTAATACATTGACATCTGGATCTTAAATTATATTTTCAGTATTATCAATACAAGAACCCAGCAGTTTGGACATTGTGTTTGCCTTGTATTCTCTTATACAGCAGACACAATCTTAATTGAGCAATCTGCAGTAGAGATTATGGTTGCCAGATTTAAAAAGAAAAAGAAACTCAGTAGCATTGCTGCATAGTAGAGTTGTTCTTACTCATTTCACCTTCTACCTAATAATGAATTGTACATATATAAACTCTGATTTACTGTAATAGCTTATGCCTACTGAGGGACATCAAACAAACAAAAATTACCGTTAGCATTGAACAGATGGCTGGTATATTAACAAAACTAGTAAACTGTTAGGAGTTCCTAGAATAAATATGAGCTCTAATTCTCAGGCTGTCGGTTCTAAAGATCGCTAAGTTTCAGATGTACAACTACTGCACATAGTGCCAGCCATCAGTGGGGCAATCATTTGCAAATGTTCCCTTTTTATACATGACCTGTTGCATATTTTTCCTTCTGAACAGTTAACCAGGCAATGAAGTATTAGTATTACATCTTCACTTTTTTGACTTCTGGGACAGGTTTCTTCTTATATATAATTACATTAATTGCAATACAATAAGTACACTAGTATAATTATCAGTGTAAATATTTTCAATATTTTATCATATTTATGTATATGATGCCCTTTTTACTTTCACAAGAAAATAAAAAAGAATATAACATAACTGCATCAGAATAGGAAATCTGAGGAAAATGCATAGATTAAATTAAAATGAAAATATTTACTGTGTTTAAGAAGGGATAATTTTTTGTTCAGATTTTCCTCACTAAAGACAACACTAATAAATTCAGTAAAAGATAGCAAACTGTATTCATATTTTATAAGAATGATAATGTAATACTTAACAGGGTAAGGTAAAGGATGACAAAATAAGATGTCTGTGTAGATATCTCTGTGTGTGTATGTCTGTAGGTCTGTGGGTCTATGCACCTGTGTATATGTAAGTATGTGTTTCTTTATATTTTAGGTCCACTAAATTGTTTCTTGGGTAGGATTGCTCTATGGCTGTCTTGGGGAAACGTTAGATATTTTAGCTGCAAAATATTATCTACTTTGCAAAAACATTCAATTTTATCTATCAGATATTCTAAGCTTTCACTGGCATCTGCAAGGAGGATCAAAATGAGCAAGATATAGTTGCATCATGATTCAAGTTCCACCTCTTTAGTACCTCTCACATATGTACCAATGGTCTAGGGCTTACATCACAACACTGCATTTGCTGCTTTATGCTTTGCAATCTTATTCAATCAGTGGCAACCGCTAGAGGAGGAAATGGATAATAAACGACACCACTCTCTATCTTTGAGCTTTTGGCTGACAGAGGTGAAATACATCTTGAGTTCAAGGACGTGTTTACAACAATCTTGGTTGACTGCTATTCCCACTGATGAATTTGTTTAGCTCATCACTAGCATCTTTTACTGAAATATGACAAGAAAGAAATCAGCCCAGTATATCCTTTTTTATATTTGATTTTTTGTATACCATTGCTCTTCAAATATCCTATTCTGATCATGATCAAAATAAAGTGATAACAAAAGCCATTATGTAATGGAAGGCAATGATGATTAAACAACAAAACTACTAATGCTTTCTAACTCATTTTTCACAGCAAGTTCTGAACATAATAAGATGAGACAGCCAGTTTTGTCTAGTGTAGAGGTTCTCAACCAGGGGTGCTTGCACACCCTGGGGGTGCGAGACAATATTCCAGGGTGTGCGAAAACTTGGGTTTTCAAAATTATAGTGTATATGCATAATTTGTTGCCATTATTTCAAACTTTTGTAAGGGGTGCAAGAATATATCAGAAGCATTCTAGGGTATAGAAAGGGTTGGGAACCACAGGTCTAATGGTTATGGCACCAGGCTAAAAAACAGAAGAACATGAATTTGCCAGGAAAGTCAGCTGAGTGACCTTGAGCCAGTCACTTTCTCTCAGCCTAACTCACCTCACAGAGTTGTTGTGGGGGAAATAGAAGGAGGAGGGGTGTTGGATATGTTCATCACCTTGAGTTATTTGGAAAAACAATAAAGGTGGGATGCAAGTAAACAAAGAAATAAATATGTGTTTCAATTTTCTGTTACCTAGATGGAGATTGGTTCCTTTCTGAGCTATGGTTGCTCTCTCTTGTGCTGTCCCATGTGATTATAACATTCAAATACAAAGTAGATTAAAGTAGAAAAATACCTATGGAAAGGAGTTGTCCAAACACAAAGGATACTGAAGCTCTCCCATGTGCCTTTAATGTCTGAGTTTCAGTAATTTATTGGCCTGCTAAACAACAATAAAACCTAACTGCCTTTAATTGAGCATAATGTGTGAATTGAGCATGTGGTTTATTATTCAGGTCATGTGTGAACTGCTTACAAATGTTCCTAAATCCTTATTGCACTGTAGCTAAAGTTTAGAATTTGCCACCATGAAATTTAGTAGCTATGAGATTCTGCCAAGAGATGTGGCTACCAACTTGACTGGCTTTAAAAAAAACAGGTTGGACTGGTTCGTGGAAGCGATGGGGATCAATGGATATTACCTACTGTTTCTCAGGCAGAAAGAAGCTTCAGTTACAGATAGGCGATTCTTTGCTCTTGTGCTGTCCCTGATGCTCTCCATCATGTTACTTTCTGTTACAACACCTCTCTAGTAACATAGCTAAATATCTTTATTTGAGAGGTGGTTAAGAAATTATATTTGTCTTGTTTGAAATCACAAAGCTTGGTATGCAATAGGTTCTGGTGTGAAAAACTGACCATAAGAGTCAGTGTACTAACCAGGAGGAGAACAGTGATAGTTAGAGAACTTGGGTGGTAATGGCACAAGGAATTATCTGATTGACAGAGAAAGAACTTTGCATTCAGAATCCTATTTGATAATTGTAGCTTCTAACCATATTACATCAGCACATTATTAACTGTTGTACAATTCTATAAAAGTAGCCTGTGATGACCCAGGGCCCCAAACGGAGGCAAAGCAGTCGGCTGGCAAGCGCAACAGTCCTTTAATCACTGCAAATGTTGCCCAAAAGCTCCCACATATGCTGGCAAGAGTTCAACCAATACAGCCAGGGAAGTTTACAATATTCTCAAGACAAGACAGATGCAAACTGCAAACTGCAAGGAGAGACTCAGGAATGCAGTCTGTGGTCGTGAAGCAGGAAACAAACTGGTTCAGAATTCAAAGTGTCCAGGTTAAACACAGACAAGAGCACAATTCACAACTATGTCAAGATACCATGTTTGTTCCCGGCAAATGCCCAACCCCACAGCATCTCCTTAAATCCTAATCCCCAGGTGTGCCTTGTGGAGTAGGGCGGGATGCTCTCCTCCCAAGCAATTGAGCCTGTCTCCATTGTTCTCTCCTCCTCTCTGCTCTCCTTGCTCTAGGATCAGGTGGGGGGGTTTGCTCTTAGCCTGAACTCTGCCTTAACTGTTCCAAACCTGAAGGGCCCTGGCCTGCCTCAGCCTGCTCCTCCCTACAGTCCTCCAAAGCCACAGACACCCCCTCCTGGGCCTCAACAGAGAACTCCATGTCTTCCTGGAGTCAGGCTCGGACAGTGGCATGACATAGCCTTAGATAATGAGATATTCTTCTAGTGGAAAATATGTATACATGTATTTATGTATACGTCATCTTTTAGAGCACAGTCTTGTATGTGTTTTCCTAGAAAATCAGTCCCACTGTTTTCAATGGGAATTACTTCCAGATCCTTACGTGCAAGTCTGCTATCTTGAGATAAATTCCAGTCAGACATGGCAATTTAACAAGGGATTTTTCTGATGCATTGACCACTTCAAAATAACTTATTAAAAATCAGTTCATAGAAGAGATGTGAACTCTTTTTAAAAAGCCAAAAGTCTTATTAGGCATCTGCATAACCTCACAAGTTTGTGTTTTTACATTTAGAAATCAAATTTAATCAGGCACATTGTTAAAATGCATATCTCTTATTTCATCTGCAGGCATCGATTTTGCTACCCGTAAGATTGCAAACCATCTAAAACAAACAAAAGAAATTATTCAAGATGGAGACAATTTCAAGACAAAAACATTGAGCACTTTCAGAAACTATGAATTGAATTATACCATAGGAGTGGAATTTGAAGAGCACACCAAGGGGCTTGACAATCGAGTTGTGAAGGTAGAAAACCTATTATTTGTTTCCCATTTACACAGCAGTCAATATAAGCCCCTGACATTCAAGTAAACAGGTTGAAAGCAAATTAAAATGTTAAAGAAATGCTTATTTATAAAGAAGCTGAAATTTGCATTTCAGAAACTAGATGCTTTGCTAGTGCAACTATTTATTCTATATGCAAATCATGACAATTTCTCAAGCAGATGACAGCAAGGTAAAATTACTTGTTATTTGCTTTCAACTCTTCATGGTTCCAGACTGTTATATTTCCCTAGTTGACAGCCATAGACTTACTTCATAGTTTGGCACAGAGAAAATCAGATTCCTGTTGGCCACAGTAGTCACTGCTCTTTATTCTTCTAGGCTGCAGCACACAAAACATTTTTCTTGTGGTGAGCAAAACTAGGTAGAACCTATTGTTTATGCAAAGTCCCTTACCCAACTAGAAACATTTCAAGTCCATCTTGCTATTATGTCGCAAGATGGCCCTTCCTCAATACACTGCAAACAAAAGCTGTCCAGACTGGAAGCTGAACTATCAGGTCTGGAGAAGATAGAGAAACTAGGGAACACTTTAATGTATATTACAAGGGAAATCTAGTCATTCCTGCTGTCTTCCAATCAACAGCCAATCTGGCCTCGGGATGCTGGGTGCTGCTTGGATTGTTGATGAGTTTCATAGAACGTATTGATCAGATGCCAGCAAATGTTTGTTTTATTGCTTTCACCCTGGATTGAGAGAATAAGATTGGGGACTAAATTTCACTAATACCAGTTTCATAATATGTAACTCTTTGCACCTGATTCTAATGGTGTCACAGGCACCCGATGTAAATTGTGGCTTGTGTGCCTCTGTATCAGATCTCCAGAACAGAATAGCAAACATTACAATCACCTAATTATTTTTTCCAAGGAGAATGGGGAGATTTGCTTCTTATAGCCAACATCTTCCCTATCATCTGTGACCTTTCTGTGCCCTGACATCACAGCATGCTCCTTATAACAAAGCCATCCTTTACCAGCCCTATTCAGGAGCACAAAACTGCCACTTTGCTGAACTTTCAGCAACCTCAATTTTCTCTTTCTATCTCAGTCCTGTTATGTGACTACAGGAAGAAAAAGCACCTCATTTCTTTTATAATTCTCTCTGATTTCTTATCAGGGTGATTTCTACCCAGCATTCCTATACAAACACACTGCTACTTGAGTTTTTTTTCCAGCAAAAGCAGGGATTAATTATTTTTAAGGGAGTCATTCTGCTTCTTTCTGAGAACCAGTTTGATCTATTGGTTAAGGGACCAGGCTAGAAATCAGCAGAGTTTGAGTTCTAGCCCCACCTTAGGCATGAAAGCCAGCTGGTTGACTTTGAGCCAGTCACTCTTTCTCTCAGCCCACATCAGTCTTGGGCAATAAACCACTCATTTAATTCCTGTCACAATGGATTAACATTTGGTTGATACTAAAAAAAAAGTATAACCTGTATTTTGGGGGAAATACTCGGAAGAAAAATAATTGTACTTTCTACTTCTTCAGTGTAGAGGTGTAGAGTGTTGCCAAACCCCCATAAATTGCATAGATTTTTTCTCCTGTTAATCACTGTTATAAACATGGCCAGCAAAAACTAACTTGGATTGGGGGGGAATTACCTCTCATCAAGACAAATGATAGCTTAAGTTTTATTGCACTTCCTATCACCTTCAGAAGAGGTTACAATCAAATACTTCCCAGTCAATACACTGGAAAGTATAGTGGATAACAAAAAGTTTCAGACCAGATGACTAGATATCTTACCCTACTGCAAGTTTTGAGAATATAGTTCTCAAGGATGAACAGCTTATAATTATGTTTCTCAATGTTGGCAATGTGTGGATTTTAAGTCCTACAATTCCCAACCAGCATGACCTATGACCTATGCTGTCTTTGCATTAACTTTAAAGTTTTCAGCAATTTTTTACAATTTGCTATTAAGCTGCTGAAGAACTACTAAGATTATATATTATATTACGTTATGTTACATTACGTTACATTACATTATATTATATATAAAAATGAGATTTTTACAGGATTTTTTTTTCTTAATCCCTCCTCTTCCTCCTGGCCATTTTTCCATTCTGGCACCATCTGGATGGTGCCAGAGAACTATCCAGATAGTTCTCCACTTGAAAAAAAAGATTACTCCTCAAGCTGAAAAACCTATCCAAGTTTGCTATATTTAAAAAGCTGTCTAGTCCAGTTCAGGTCTACAGATTTTTCAAAAATAGTAAGGAAATGAATAGAGACTCAGAAAATATCTACCAACATTTATAAAATAGCAGGTTTGATGAGCAACAACAACAGAATAAAAATCTTTTGTTCTTTTTTTAAAAAAAAACTTTTTCTGTCCCTTTGCCTGATGCTATTATTACTGAAATTCACCTTGAAATTTCTCTAAAGCTTTATTGCCTGTTCAGGAACTTCCATTTGCTACCTTTTCCTCTGGGTACATGAATATGCTTTGAATTATTTTGCTGCTGTTATTCTTGGCATTGGCAGAAGATGGGACTGCTAGGATTATTAACCTCTCTGTCATCCTGATGCTTTCCTAGCTGCTAGGGTCTGATGGATGTATGGGAACAGGGAAGTGGTACATCACTGCAAAAATGATTGCAAAATGTTACATGGACATTCACACAGAATTTCTTCATAATAAAAAAAGTACAAAAGTACAAAAATACAGATTCCACTGAAATTCCTTTCTCTTTGGAAAAAATTATATTGAAATGAAGAAATATTTTGCACTGCACAAGCAGAGCAGGCTTTCAAAGGTTAACTATCCTAGTAATTTGATATGTAAGGTGGAACCTTTCTTCAAGAAATTTTCAGTTGTTTTTATCCTGTACTATGTATCTAATAAAAAGCTGCTTTATTTGCAACCTTGTAAAACAACTGGGAGATTTAATCATCAGTTGTTGGTGTGTTACTTTTATACAAAATAATTTAATTTAATCTATTCTGCGGTGAACACCACCCTAATTTATTTACTGAAATAGAAATATGTGTGTGGATGTTGCATTAGTTTAAATAAAGCATGACTTTTCTATTGGAGATTAGTTACTCTCCTCTTAAAGCAGAACCAAATTTCATATTGGTTTCCCTTTCTAGGGAATACTTCCATCATAAGTAAATTTGTGTAATTTGTTTCCGTGGTTATTTCATGAATCAGGGTGAAGAGCTGGAAACATGAAACATCAGTGACAGTCTTAGTTTGCAATCAGAATTTGGGATTTTGCAGAGAGATGGCTGCATTTCCCTTCACCCTTTTTGTTTTTCTCCTGACACATTCACTGAACTGCATTTAGTTCCAAGTTTAAATATCTCAATTTCTAGAATGTTGCTTAATACTATCTTTTAATCCTTGAAGTCAACAGTGACTTGGGATGGTGACAAACTTGTCTGTGTCCAGAAAGGTGAAAAAAACAATAGAGGCTGGAAACACTGGATTGAAGGAGACAAACTGCATCTAGTAAGAAACAAATATGTTGATTTTCTATAATAAAAAGCTGTTCCATATCAACTCACTTTTATAAGGATTTTTTAAAGCATCTAGTATACTGTATATATATATATATATATATATATACGGTATATATATATATATATATACGGTATATATATATATATATATATATATATATATATATATATATATATATATATATATATATATATATGTATGTATATGTATTTGTATATATGTATATGTGTGTATGTGTGTATGTATATATGTATGTGTATGTATGTGTGTGTGTGTGTGTGTCTATGTGTATATATACAGTCTGATCTACTCTGAATTTTAAGGAATCTCTCTTTATTCAGGATTAAAGCATGAGACTCCTTTTTATGTTAAGAAATAAAATTAGTTCTGTTTGGAGTCATAGTGGGAGATGAACTATAAGCACTTTTGTTTCACCTGTCAGTTTTACTGTGAGATAGCCTACAGATTATGTCAATCATAAAAAACAGCACTGAAGTCAGTGAGGCCATTATAGTAACAAATTCCATTTATTTTAGGAGGAAATTCAATCTCAGAATACCCTTTCAAGTGTACTTATGGATTTTTAATGGTACTTCTTTTAAGTTGAAAAAAGATCTTTTTAAGGCAGGCAAATATAGGCCTTCCACAATAAAAAATGATAGAAAAATGTGCACACTCACTACCCAACGAACCACACTACCGTTTCCTTATACCGTTTCAGCCTCATTAGTCTGCAAATCAGCAGACTTTGTACTTTTTTGAACACTTAGAAATTAATGTTTGATGGACTTGCTTCTGTTTTCATTTAATAGTCCACAAGCAATTCCAGGTAGTAATTAAAATTAGGAAAACGCTGACCAAAACTCTACCATTATTTATTGAGGAGAGTATACAGTATAGGATATTCTAGCAATGAAACCTGCTGCAAAAGATTAGAACAATCAGTTGGTTCAAGCCGCCTGGCATTTATTCATGGGCACAATCTCAATGTTCCATACTGAGGGTGTGAAATTGCAATAGTTGCACATTTTTATTAATTAAAAACAAATAGCTCAAAGTGCTATGGGAAAGATGGAAATGTGAAAGATGGAAATGTGAAAGATGGAAATGTGAAGTGGAATCTACCTTTTATCACAATATAATTTTCCAGTAATTGACAGTAATAATTATTTTCCTCAACTTCATTGTAAGCTATGGGGAATATGATTTAATACAGGAATCCTCTTCTGTAGGCTACACAGAAAAGCAGGTTGAAAAAATGGACTAGACTAATCACCAGACATACATCTTATCTTTAAAACATATAATTTAGTGCTGTTGAAGAAAAGCTGAATTCATATAGCTGAGTTCATAAGTGAAATTCAAACAAAAACATAGAAAACTTGAATGATGTAAAGAAAATTAAGCAGTCACCAAAGTATGAGAAACGATAAATGAGAGATTAAATAATAAAAATATTCAGGTGACTGGTCTCAAAAATGAGGACATAGGAGGACAACTATATTTCCACATAGTTGTATTTCTGCTGGGTTGGATCTCTCCCAGAATCTCTCCCTCACTAGTGTCCTCCCAAAAGCAGGCCAATGGAGGAAGCATAAAATATGACTCTCCAGCCAGCACTTTGCTGACCCTCCTGTCCTTTTCATTTGATGGCAGAGGAGAAGTAAAGCCCACTAAATGGGAAGCAGCAAAGCTATCAGGATGACTAGAAGTGATGGGTACATAGCAGAAACCATGGAGTCTTGATTTTACAGCCAGATGGGGAAATAAAGAAGTTCTTACCAATGAATTTTGGCATATCTTAAATAGAATCCTTGAAAGGAGGACACCCAAAGCATAATTAATGTCATGTTTATTTCCATGATTGAATTCCATAATTAACAATGAGAACAGGGCTACAGAAATCCAAAAGATGACTAGATAGCCTCAAAAAGCTACAGGAAACTAAACTTTGCTTCCAATTAATGGCTATCTGATTTTTTGCTGCCTAAATTTGGTAACATTGTTCATCTTCTCCACTGAGATCAAATTTGCTTAATGGGCTAGAAATTTTAAAAAATCATTTTTAAGCATTTTCAATTCTCAACTCCAAACCACTTTTCTCAGAAGGTAAGGAAATTATTTTCAGAGGAACATACTTTTAAATAAGTATGATTAATATTGCAACTTAATGCATTAATGTTTAATATTCTTA
>NW_015386239.1:290419-293690 GCF_001527695.2 Protobothrops mucrosquamatus
GGTAACATTGTTCATCTTCTCCACTGAGATCAAATTTGCTTAATGGGCTAGAAATTTTAAAAAATCATTTTTAAGCATTTTCAATTCTCAACTCCAAACCACTTTTCTCAGAAGGTAAGGAAATTATTTTCAGAGGAACATACTTTTAAATAAGTATGATTAATATTGCAACTTAATGCATTAATGTTTAATATTCTTACCACAATTCATTTTTCATTAGATGCAAACATTGACTTGCATAATTCCTAAGGAAAAAGAACATCTGTATATCCTGCTACCTTCTCCCAGTTCCATTATTCAGTCCTGCTTCAAAACCTATTAAGAAGACCCATATTTTTCTAGAATAGATACAACTATTCTAGTAAAATAGTTGTAAATCCAGAGATTCTATAAACCTAGTTCTACTAACACATATACCTTGGAAGACATAGGTGATAATTTCTGTTCTCTTGAGAATTATATTAAAAAGGTACTGTAATTATGAATTTGCAGAATGGAATTTTCAAAAAATTGGGGAGCATGATTTTCTAATGCTAGAAAAAGACAAAAAAATATTCCCATAGTTATCAATTACTTTACTGAATTTACTGTCACAAGAGGTAGTAATAGTTATTATCTTAAAACTTTTTACATAGTCCACTGATAAATATAGATGCTTAAAAACTAAGTAACAGACTTTCAGAAGATATGAGATTGGATAATTTGGAAAACAAGGAGCTACTTTGATGATCTTTTAAAGCTGCTTTGACTAGTAAGATTGTGCTGAACCCTAATACGTTTGGTAGGAATCATGTATGACTATACTATCCATATTAAAAAAACAACTTTGATATTTCTTCTTCAGAGTAATAATGTTCACAGTACCTCTTAAAACATCACAAAATTCATAGTAGCTTCATGTGAACTGCAAAGCAATTGTGTTTGTTTGTTTTTTTAAAAAAAGTAAAAACACAATTGTGTTTGGGAGTGATTTTTAAACTATTTCATCCCAGAATCATTAATTCTCTTTTACAGATAGAGAAACACTAGATAATGGTTTATTCCATTGATCTGACTGCAAAAACAAGAGCTGAAGAAAATCAGCTGCCCATAGCCCTCTTGCAATACATCATCACTGTTCTGTAGCATCTTCTCTTCATATTTATTGCTGCAAACAAAGCCTTAAGAACCATTTAAGGAATTAATAGCAAGGTTGAGAGATTGTTACAGTAACTTGAAAGATATGATTATAAACATTTTCCCTTACTTTATACCAAAAGATGTTCCTCTATATGTAAAAAAAGATATCCACATAGAAACAAGTAGCTCATATTTAAGACTGATGGCCTCTCATGATTAAAATACATTCAAAACTTGCCAATAATGCTACTGACCTACTTTGTAACACTTGCTATAACATGCCAAGTTAAGACCCACTTTCTGCAGACACATAGGCCAAATACTATTGGCCAAATACTATTGTACTTTCCTTGTTACCTTTAAAGCCTTGCCTTTTCTCCTTTTGCAATTTCTTGTTGCTCCAGTAGTTTTAATGCACTACAGTATGTGGGCTAATAATAGACTATGAAATGTCCTACTGTTACAAAGCAATTTTCATACATTTTTCATTTTTATCCTTTTAAAAACTCAACTGAAGTGTCCAAATCTAATTACTGCCACCTGTAGTGCTTACTGGCTGATTGGTTACATAAAATACATTGTTCTTTTCCATTTAATAGCCCAGCCTCACTCTTAATGTGGTGTCTGAGTTGTTTTTATCTTTAAGGGAAGGTATGGAGTATAATAAGCACAATGAAAAAGCTCTGCTTTCTAATGGTTCTTCTTTTGTAGGAATTGACTTGTGAAGACCAGGTGTGCCATCAAGCCTTCAAGAAGACAAAATAGACTGATGAAGCTGATGTAGCTGCCACATTTGTGTTGATTTTTTTCTCTCTTTAATGATAACTATAGGAATAAAAGTTTGGTTTTTGTCAGTGATCCATGGTTTTGTTTGATTAGCAAATGATGTATAAAATAATATTAAACACCTGCACACTTTACAAAGGATCTTTGCCTTCCAAATAGGAATTAAACAAAAGTTTTGTTCTATTTCCCAAACCTTAGCAGGTCTGGTGCAAGAATTTTTTTAAAAGTTCATGCTGACAATAGTATCTCTGTATGTTTTCTTGTCTTCTTAATACATTTGTGTGGTATCTAAGAATAAAGTATCACTGACTGGGTTCACATATTGTACTGAGACTGTAAGTGATTTGCCTGGTACCATCTTAGTAAGATATCCTAAACCTACTGCAGCTTATTTAACAAACTATATTTAAACATCCTGGTTTAGTGTAACATGTGTACCTAGCCTCCCTGCCTTGTTTAGATCTGGGTCACTAAAACACTTTCCTTGTGACAAAATGGTTCTATAGCAAAATAAGAGGCATCAGTAATGAGATCACTTATTTAATCCATCTTCTCAGAAAGTGTTAACTCATGCTGCTCAAGGTTCTTGACATACCACAAAGCATATGCTTAAATTAAGCAAGCTTCAATTACTTTGAAAATATCAAATGAGAATCTGACTAAAAGTCATTTCATATATTTTAAATTTATACATATGTTTATGTATAAATATGCAACTTAAAAATCTGGATAGTTAATCTTCAAATGTAGAACATATGGTTATATTAATTAGGGAGATAAAATTGCTAATTTATTGCACTAAATGAGTATTTGTTATGATTCATTGATTAATCCAGTCTGGATTCATAGAACACACTAAATCAGGGGTGTCAAACCACGGACCGGATGCGTCACGCTAAAACCGTGCCCACCCCATTGCCGTCAATGGAGGAAAAGTCACAATATATCGCGACACGTCACGTGATATCACGAGTTTGATACCCGTGCACTAAATCATAAACCTTGATTTATAAATTAGAATAATTGAATTTACATTATGCAAAGCAAAACTAACCCAACTACATTATGGCTTAAAATAATGTGCTAACTCAGCCAGCATATGCTTGCCTTCACAACATGTAACTAAAATTTAACTAGTGAAGGACACCAGAACATGCTGAATATTTCTGCAAAGATGAGTATTTTTTACTTAGAAAATTGGTTTTTGGACATTTTTAAACTGCCTAGATCACAGACTATGTATGCACACTCTGTTAAGTCTCTTTTCGTTGGTATTTCTGTATCAATTGACCTTTTATAATCTGTTAGCAGTGTTTTTCTCCAGATCTGCTGGCACAGTTTGATTAGAACCTTTACTAACTTTTCT